>NC_046980.1:3964199-4159199 GCF_009769545.1 Cyclopterus lumpus | reverse complement strand
CGATTCGCTCAACGGGTCGTGCGGGTTCCGCTTCTTGTTGGCGTCGCCATCTCGACTCGCGGACGTCTTCTTCCAGAGACGTTCACTTGACTTCACGATGGGTTTAACTGTCACGTTGTCCACTCCACGACCTTGCTCTCCCCCCCCCCCCTGGAGGTGTCGACCTCTTCACAGCTGGCTACGGCTGTGAGGTTGCAACATAACACACAGTTTAGCACACACACACACACACACACTAGATGTAGTGAATGCATGGGCTGGAGAGCAGCAATGTGGTGCATAGAGACATCAGAGGAAGACACTACATTGTATTTTTATGGAAAGTCACTTGGTGTGAAGGTTATATGGTACAATAATGAGTATAGAGTAGTATACATAGTAGTAGGCTGTAGTAAGAGGCTGATATAACACATTCATTCATTCATTTTAGGGCTCCAAAGTCAATATTCACGGTTTCCCGGTGTTTGCAAAAAACACAAAATGCCAGGCAATTAAATTAATTCAAGTTGGATTAAAAGTAGCGTTCATGACATGAAAGAAAGTCGACCTGGAATGAAAAATGAAATATTTTTAAAAAAAAGGGGAATATGAGAGTGTGTTTGTTTACGAACTCTGCAGAAGAAGAAGAGGAAGAAAAAAAAGAAGCTAATTATTGGTGTCTCTCGTTGAAAAAAAGGGGAACTTTGCACGGCAACAGAAACGTAGGCGAAGCTACGCTTGACGTCGGGATCGCTAATTTATCATTATGCGTATTCAAAAGCTGCAGATGCTGCTCTGCGATTAAGAAAACCTGAGAGAAGAGAGAGCCGCTGTAACGTTGGCGACTCCCGACTTTGGACGTCGTTTGTATTTATCCCAGAAGTGCTGAATCGGCACTTGCAAATAGGGCAAAATCTAGAGGGTCTCAATGGGGACACAAGACAGTCCCATCTGTTTCAAAAACTATGTGCTGCATGATTATTAGTTTGACACCATTTGTTTTGTATCATGCACTGCGAGGGGGAAGCGTGGTATAAATATATAGAATTATATAATGAAAACAACGTTGGGGATTTTAGGCCTCCTCACGACACGCAGAACCCGGAGAGCCTTTTGTTTTGAAAGAACAACAGAAAGTCGTCGTGCAGGGAAAACGCACTGCGTCCCAGTGTAGAACAAAGGGGGAGGAACCAGCTGCTGTGTACATCCCGATGTTTAGGGTCTAAAGATTTATTTTCCCCCCTCGAGTTACTGTGAGAAGTTTTTACTTGAAAACAATTCAGCAGCCACCAAGCCCGCCGAGGGCGGAGCCACCAAGCCCCGCCGAGGGCGGAGCCACCAAGCCCCGCCGAGGGCGGAGCCACATGCGGATTGGCTGCAGCCTTCAATCTGCTCGGCACCTGGCAGAAGGGAGCCGACACCGGAGAGAACCAAAAACCAAGAGTGCAGGAAGCAGACTGTCACACCCCGCTGCACTAAAACAAGTAAAAAAAAAAAAAAAAAGGGAATCTGGTGTTTAAAAAACATGACAATTTTTTTGTTATTATTCATGCTCCATTGTGGTTGCAGCTGAAAGAATAGGTTTAACATATTGTCATGTATGCACATCCATTTACCGCAATACACACACACACAAAAAACGATTACAGTCCGACGCAATATGATCATAATCAGTGGTATGAGCATTCACAGTTGGGGATTTATCTTTCTTTCTTTTTCTTTTTTTTTTACCTGGTTTATGTGTTAAAACGTCTTTGCATTGGTCTAATATTACAGTTTGCTCGTATTTGGTAAATATGCCTCTTTTTTTCTTGTTTTACAAAAACACCGCCCCTTTTGACAAACCTCAACGATTACCTAAAACGACATCAAATAGTGTCCCGCTCCAGCATTAGAGGGCGGGGCCAACCTATGATGTGGTCCAATGACACGATATCACCAAAACAGGGTGAGCGCTCAGTCTCCTCTGCACAGGCACGTTCAAAGTCGGCATCACCCCCAATCCAATATCACTTGGAGGGTATTTTCCAAATGAAGCTCCACATGTGCATATCCACAGAATACAGCATGTGTTTTTGCGGACCCTTAAAAAACAGACTAAATGTCCCCCCCCCGCTCACTTAAAGACTTCACAGTCCGGCCGCTGACGCCTCAACAATCGTCTGCTTTTGAGATTGATCGCGAGCGGCGTTGAAGCGTGCGCGGTGTGGGTTCATCCATCAAATCAAAAGAGTGTTAAGAAGACGCGTCTCATGAACCAAATGGCTGGTTTTGTTGATGCCAGAAAAGAAAAAAAATGAAGAAAAGTTTCATCAGTCACACCGGAGCATGTCAATCAAAATCAGCTCCCATATTTTTATTCGCTGCCAGCGTAGAGTCCTATACAGCCGAGCGCGTGTGTGCGTGGTTAATGTCGGTTTGTGTGCACGTGACCGTGGAGCCTCGTGATGCGTTTGGACTCGGCTTGTTCTCGCGGGACAATTCATCACGTCTCCCAGGGTGAGGAAACACAAATACACAGATCCCCCCCCCCCTCCCCCTGCATGCCTGCAGGATGCAGCAGTGGGCTAACTGTCCAAAAAAAAAGCTGCAGAATTTATGGGGTTGTAAAAAACGTCTCGCGGGGACACGTCACTTCTGCCAGATCCGGGGGTTAAAAGAAGGTAGAGAGGGGACTTTGTGGGTGTTTGAACCCGAGAAACTATTCATGAACTGTGACGACGTGAGGGGAATTATTATCTGGGGGAAATGACACGTCTCTACTGATGGTCCACAGAGGTCAGAGTGCAGACAGGAAGTCAGAGTACAGACAGGAAGTCAAGAGTACAGACAGGAAGTCCTTCAATGAAGCACCGGCACATCCTCAGGAGACCTGACAGTTGTGTGTAAAAAGAGTGGAGATACGATACGACGCTGAGGTTCCGTTTGTTCATCTCAATCCGCTTCATATTCACCTTTCTACTTCAACACACACACTAGTACACCTTGTAATGACTATAATCATCTTTCATGTGGTTTCACAGAATGGTAAAGCGTACTCTTAAGACTAAAAAAACAAAAACAAGATGGTACTTTTCACCCTTCCTTCCTGAAAGTACGCCCATTTTTTTGATCCAGAGTTGAAAAGGCATTTATTCCGTAATGCTCAGAGGTTTTGGTTATATTTTTCAGCCACACTTACATGCACGGGAGTCTTTTCAAAATAAAACTAATGTTCTTTTACAGGAAACAACTTGGTTATAGGTTTAGGCAACAAAAATATTTGGTTAGGTTTTGGAAAATATTGTGGTTTGGATTTTAAAATAATTAAAGAAGCGAATTTAATGGCTAAACCAACGTTGGTCCTGTTTTCACATAAGACACGACCGGTGCTCTCCTGGGTGAAAGTCTCTCTCTCGCTTATAGAGACTTCATGAAAGTAAAAAATAAAATAAATCCCAAAAGGAATAAGGGATAACATAAGTTATTGCTGGGTTATGGAAAAAACAAACTTGAGGAAAGGAACTTTATTTCTCTGTGGAGCGGTGGGACATTGGTAACCACGGAGACGCGTCCATCCTCCACCACGGTCGTCTTAACTGAAATGAGTCTGGAAGGCGACGGAGGCCGAAAGCAAAAACATCTCCAGATTACCTGTAAGAGTAACTTTTTGTTTGGCAGAGATCAAAATAAATAAATCAGTGGTCCCATAGAATAAATAAACTCCATCAGTTGACAGTAAAATATGAAGGTCGTTGCTCTAAGTTGAGCAACCTGATGACCACTAAGTGAGGAGCAACCAGTCAACCAATCGGTCATGGTTGAGCAACCACAGACGCTTTAGTTTAAAGTAACCAGAGAACACCGTCAGCAGAGGGTGACTCACTACACCTCCACCGGAGAGATGGATCCACAAGATGGAGGAACACACAAAGATGGAGGAACACACAAAGATGGAGGAACACACAAAGATGGAGGAACACAAAGATGGAGGAACACACAAAGATGGAGGAACACAAAGATGGAGGAACACACAAAGATGGAGGAACACAAAGATGGAGGAACACACAAAGATGGAGGAACACAAATGATGGAGGAAACACAAAGATGGAGGAACACACAAAGATGGAGGACCACACTAAGATGGAGGAACACACAAAGATGGAGAAACACACAAAGATGGAGGAACACACAAAGATGGAAGAACACAAAGATGGAGGAACACACAAAGATGGAGGAACACACAAAGATGGAGGAACACAAAGATGGAGGAACACAAAGATGGAGTAACACAAAGATGGAGGAACACAAAGATGGAGGAACACAAAGATGGAGTAACACAAAGATGGAGGAACACAAAGATGGAGGAACACACAAAGATGGAGGAACACACAAAGATGGAGGAACACAAAGATGGAGGAACACACAAAGATGGAGGAACACACAAAGATGGAGGACCATACTAAGATGGAGGAACACTAAGATGGAGGAACACTAAGATGGAGGAACACACAAAGATGGAGGAACACACTAAGATGGAGGAACACACAAAGATGGAGAACACACAAAGATGGAGGAACACACAAAGATGGAGGAACACAAAGATGGAGGAACACAAAGATGGAGGAACACAAAGATGGAGGAACACACAAAGTTGGAGGAACACAAATATGGAGGAACACACAAAGATGGAGGAACACAAAGATGGAGGAAACACACAAAGATGGAGGAAACACACAAAGATGGAGGAACACACAAAGATGGAGGAACACACAAAGATGGAGGAACACAAAGATGGAGGAAACACACAAAGATGGAGGAACACAAAGATGGAGAACACACACAAAGATGGAGAACACACAAAGATGGAGGAACACAAAGATGGAGGAACACACAAAGATGGAGAACACACAAAGATGGAGGAACACAAAGATGGAGGAACACACAAAGATGGAGAACACACAAAGATGGAGGAACACAAAGATAGGGGAACACACAAAGATGGAGGAAACACAAAGATGGAGGAACACACAAAGATGGAAAACACACAAAGATGGAGGAACACAAAGATGGAGGAAACACACAAAGATGGAAAACACACAAAGATGGAGGAACACAAAGATGGAGAACACACACAAAGATGGAGAACACACAAAGATGGAGGAACACAAAGATGGAGGAACACACAAAGATGGAGGAACACACAAAGATGGGGGAACACACAAAGATGGAGAACACACAAAGATGGAGGAACACAAAGATGGAGGAACACACAAAGATGGAGAACACACAAAGATGGAGGAAACACAAAGATGGAGGAACACACAAAGATGGAGAACACACAAAGATGGAGGAACACAAAGATAGGGGAACACACAGATGGAGGAAACACAAAGATGGGGGAACACAAAGATGGAGGAACACACAAAGATGGAGGAACACAAAGATGGAGGAACACAAAGATGTAGGAACACAAAGATGGAGGAAACACACAAAGATGGAGGAACACAAAGATGGAGGAACACACAAAGATGGAGGAACACAAAGATGGAGGAAACACACAAATATGGAGGAACACAAAGATGGAGGAACACACAAAGATGGAGAACACACAAAGATGGAGCAACACAAAGATGGAGGAACACACAAAGATGGAGAACACACAAAGATGGAGGAACACAAAGATAGGGGAACACACAAAGATGGAGGAAACACAAAGATGGAGGAACACACAAAGATGGAAAACACACAAAGATGGAGGAACACAAAGATGGAGGAAACACACAAAGATGGAGGAACACAAAGATGGAGAACACACACAAAGATGGAGAACACACAAAGATGGAGGAACACAAAGATGGAGGAACACACAAAGATGGGGGAACACACAAAGATGGAGGAACACAAAGATGGAGGAACACACAAAGATGGAGGAACACAAAGATGGAGGAACACAAAGATAGGGGAACACACAAAGATGGAGGAAACACAAAGATGGAGGAACACACAAAGATGGAGAACACACAAAGATGGAGGAACACAAAGATAGGGGAACACACAAAGATGGAGGAAACACAAAGATGGGGAAACACAAAGATGGAGGAACACACAAAGATGGAGGAACACAAAGATGGAGGAACACAAAGATGTAGGAACACAAAGATAGAGGAAACACACAAAGATGGAGGAACACAAAGATGGAGGAACACACAAAGATGGAGGAACACACAAAGATGGAGGAACACTAAGATGGAGGAACACACAAAGATGGAGGAACACAAAGATGGAGGAAACACACAAAGATGGAGGAAACACACAAAGATGGAGGAACACAAAGATGGAGGAACACACAAAGATGGAGGAACACACAAAGATGGAGGAAACACACAAAGATGGAGGAACACAAAGATGGAGAACACACACAAAGATGGAGAACACACAAAGATGGAGGAACACAAAGATGGAGGAATACAAAGATGGAGGAACACACAAAGATGGAGGAACACACAAAGATGGAGAACACACAAATATGGAGGAACACAAAGATGGAGGAACACAAAGATGGAGGAACACAAAGATGGAGAACACACAAAGATGGAGGAACACAAAGATGGAGGAACACAAAGATGGAGGAACACACAAAGATGGAGGAACACAAAGATGGAGAACACACAAAGATGGAGGAACACACAAAGATGGAGGAACACACAAAGATGGAGGAACATAAAGATGGAGGAACACAAAGATGGAGGAACATAAAGATGGAGGAACACAAAGATGGAGGAACACACAAAGATGGAGGAACACACAAAGATGGAGGAACACACAAAGATGGAGAACACACAAAGATGGAGGAACACAAAGATGGAGGAACACACAAAGATGGAGAACACAAAGATGGAGGAACACAAAGATGGAGAACACACAAAGATGGAGGAACACACAAAGATGGAGGAACACAAAGATGGAGGAACACACAAAGATGGAGGAACACAAAGATGGAGGAACACACAAAGATGGAGAACACAAAGATGGAGGAACACACAAAGATGGAGGAACACAAAGATGGAGGAACACAAAGATGGAGAACACACAAAGATGGAGGAACACACAAAGATGGAGGAACACAAAGATGGAGGAACACAAAGATGGAGGAACACACAAAGATGGAGGAACACAAAGATGGAGGAACACAAAGATGGAGGAACATAAAGATGGAGGAACACAAAGATGGAGGAACACACAAAGATGGAGGAACACACAAAGATGGAGGAACACACAAAGATGGAGGAACACACAAAGATGGAGGAAACACAAAGATGGAGGAACACACAAAGATGGAGGAACACAAAGATGGAGGAACACACAAAGATGGAGAACACAAAGATGGAGGAACACACAAAGATGGAGGAACACAAAGATGGAGGAACACACAAAGATGGAGGAACACAAAGATGGAGGAACATAAAGATGGAGGAACACAAAGATGGAGGAACATAAAGATGGAGGAACACAAAGATGGAGGAACACACAAAGATGGAGAACACACAAAGATGGAGGAACACAAAGATGGAGGAACATAAAGATGGAGGAACACAAAGATGGAGGAACATAAAGATGGAGGAACACAAAGATGGAGGAACACACAAAGATGGAGGAACACAAAGATGGAGGAACACACAAAGATGGAGGAACACAAAGATGGAGGAACACAAAGATGGAGGAACACACAAAGATGGAGGAACACAAAGATGGAGGAACACACAAAGATGGAGGAACACAAAGATGGAGAACACACAAAGATGGAGGAACACACAAAGATGGAGGAACACACAAAGATGGAGGAACATAAAGATGGAGGAACACAAAGATGGAGGAACATAAAGATGGAGGAACACAAAGATGGAGGAACACACAAAGATGGAGGAACACACAAAGATGGAGGAACACACAAAGATGGAGAACACACAAAGATGGAGGAACACACAAAGATGGAGAACACAAAGATGGAGGAACACAAAGATGGAGAACACACAAAGATGGAGGAACACACAAAGATGGAGGAACACAAAGATGGAGGAACACAAAGATGGAGGAACACACAAAGATGGAGGAACACAAAGATGGAGGAACACACAAAGATGGAGGAACATAAAGATGGAGGAACACACAAAGATGGAGGAACACAAAGATGGAGGAACACAAAGATGGAGAACACACAAAGATGGAGGAACACACAAAGATGGAGGAACACAAAGATGGAGGAACACAAAGATGGAGTAACACACAAAGATGGAGGAACACAAAGATGGAGAACACAAAGATGGAGGAACACACAAAGATGGAGGAACACAAAGATGGAGGAACACACAAAGATGGAGGAACACAAAGATGGAGGAACACAAAGATGGAGGAACACAAAGATGGAGGAACACAAAGATGGAGGAACACACAAAGATGGAGGAACACAAAGATGGAGAACACACAAAGATGGAGGAACACACAAAGATGGAGGAACACACAAAGATGGAGGAACATAAAGATGGAGGAACACAAAGATGGAGGAACATAAAGATGGAGGAACACAAAGATGGAGGAACACACAAAGATGGAGGAACACACAAAGATGGAGGAACACACAAAGATGGAGAACACACAAAGATGGAGGAACACACAAAGATGGAGAACACAAAGATGGAGGAACACAAAGATGGAGAACACACAAAGATGGAGGAACACACAAAGATGGAGGAACACAAAGATGGAGGAACACAAAGATGGAGGAACACACAAAGATGGAGGAACACAAAGATGGAGGAACACACAAAGATGGAGGAACATAAAGATGGAGGAACACACAAAGATGGAGGAACACAAAGATGGAGGAACACAAAGATGGAGAACACACAAAGATGGAGGAACACACAAAGATGGAGGAACACAAAGATGGAGGAACACAAAGATGGAGTAACACACAAAGATGGAGGAACACAAAGATGGAGAACACAAAGATGGAGGAACACACAAAGATGGAGGAACACAAAGATGGAGGAACACACAAAGATGGAGAACACACAAAGATGGAGGAACACAAAGATGGAGGAACATAAAGATGGAGGAACACAAAGATGGAGGAACACACAAAGATGGAGGAACACACAAAGATGGAGGAACACAAAGATGGAGGAACACACAAAGATGGAGGAACACAAAGATGGAGGAACACACAAAGATGGAGGAACACAAAGATGGAGGAACACACAAAGATGGAGGAACACAAAGATGGAGGAACACACAAAGATGGAGAACACACAAAGATGGAGGAACACAAAGATGGAGGAACATAAAGATGGAGGAACACAAAGATGGAGGAACATAAAGATGGAGGAACACAAAGATGGAGGAACACACAAAGATGGAGGAACACACAAAGATGGAGGAACACAAAGATGGAGGAACACACAAAGATGGAGGAACACAAAGATGGAGGAACACACAAAGATGGAGAACACAAAGATGGAGGAACACACAAAGATGGAGGAACACAAAGATGGAGGAACACACAAAGATGGAGAACACACAAAGATGGAGGAACACAAAGATGGAGGAACATAAAGATGGAGGAACACAAAGATGGAGGAACATAAAGATGGAGGAACACAAAGATGGAGGAACACACAAAGATGGAGGAACACACAAAGATGGAGGAACACAAAGATGGAGGAACACACAAAGATGGAGGAACACAAAGATGGAGGAACACACAAAGATGGAGGAACACAAAGATGGAGGAACACACAAAGATGGAGGAACACACAAAGATGGAGGAACACAAAGATGGAGGAACACAAAGATGGAGGAACACAAAGATGTTCAGCAGCAACAAAAAGAACACAAGCTTTCAAAAATTATGAAATCAAATACAAGCAGAAAAACACTAAAATCCAATTTTATTGGCTTTCTATATGTTTTTGTATACTGCATTAAGACTCAAAATAGTTAATTAGGCAGAAATCGAGAACATTTAGACCCAATCGGGTATTCTCAGTCTTCTTTTTTTGGCATTTTTGTCTTTTAATGGAAAAAATTGTATTACGATTAAAAAGAGAGACGCGTGTTATGTGAACAAAAAGCTTGTGGCTCTATAAAAAGGATAAATAAGTCAACACAGTGCGTGCACAGCTTCCTGTGACGTAGCCACGGCAACACAGCTGTTCACATTTTTCCGTCCAACCCCTGCACACAAAAAAAAGCCAGCAGAGCTGAGTGAGCTGAAATGATTATGGACGCCATGTTTTGACGGCGTATTACTGTCTAAATACCTATTTGATGTTTGTAGACTTTGCATGATGGATTTTCCCCAAAATGCCAAATTCGGTTTTCATCTCTCGACTAAAGCGAAGCTTCAAAAAGGAGTCCGAAGATTTCACTGACTGACCGGCCTGGAGGAGGAAAACAGCAGAGAAGAAGTGAACAGACACGCCAGCTGAATACTGTAGTTAAAAATATATATATATTTTTAAAAAAAATAAAAAAAATATAGTAAATAAAATATATTTAGTAAAAAAATAAAATAAATATATATAAATAAAATATATATATAAAATATAGTAAATAAAATTTATTTAAAAATTATATTCCAAAAATATATATATATATATATATATATATATATATATATTAAAAAATATATATAAAATATAGTAAATAAAATATATTTAATAAAAAAATGTAATAAATTATATATATATAAAATATAGTCAATAAAATATATATAAAAAATATATTCAAAAAATATATATATATATTTAAAAAAATATATATAATATATATATATTTATTAAATACCAACAAAACTCGTTTTTTACATCTGTAGTTTAAATTAAAATAACAGTTTCAAGTACAATTGTGATGTGTTTTTACTAAACCTAACCAAATAGTGTTGTTGCCGACACATGTCAAACACCTTATTTGCATATTGCTACACCCCGTGTGTCTTTAGTTTGAACCAACACGAAGCGTTGTGGTAACAAACAGAGACGTACCTTCATCTGGAGAATAAGAGAGTGATAAAAGAGAAGAGACGGAGTGGTTGTCTTGGCGATGGATGAAATGAACGGCCGATGCCGAGAGATGGACAGAGTGCGATAGTCTGGAGAAAAAAAAGCACAGGAAGAAACGGAACAAACACAAACCCATTTGGGGAAGAACAAAAAAGTCTGAAAGCTTCTAAATTAAACTCAAAAAGGTTCGAGGGAGAGCGACGAGAGGACATTTTGATGGATCCCGTGTCAGTGGAACCGTTCTTCATCCCCTCTCTCTGCAGACCTTTTTACTCAACACTTAAACCGTACACGCTGGAAACGAAGAGACACGCAAAAAATAAAAAATAAAAAGCCAAAATCCTCCGTTCAGACCAAAGCAATCGACCGTGACAGGTTTTTCATCCACTAACCAACAAACTGTGACCGTGTGTCCACGCGAGTGCGTTCGTCTAATTGAAAGAAGAATACTTTCAACAACAAAAAAAAGTACTGAAATTCAAGCGCTGATATTTAATAAGAAGAAAAACGCTCACATACACCATTAAATATCCCATAAAAAGCATTGTGTTCGTGCCTTTCACACAATCGAACACATAAGGAGCAGTCACCCCCCCTTCCACGTCCCCCCCCCCCCCCCCCCCGTCGCTGAGCCAAGTGTGTGGCACATGGAGGTTAATCCAGTGATTATATAATTTCTCACATTGTTTACTCAGTGGGGCATAATTATGCAATGCTGCTGTGTGTGTGCGTGTGTGTGCAAGCTACATCTTTGTGTGTGTTTTATCGGTGTTTAAGCTACGTCTTTATGTTGGAGATATGAGTACCTATTTGTCCGCCACAAAAAAAAAAAAAAATGTAACAGACAAAGTTAGAAAGAATAATTAGTCAACAGAGTCGTGAAAGAAAATATATACGTATATTGTTACTTTGTGCAAACTAAATTCACTTTATTTTGTGAATACATCCCAAAAGAATCTGAAGTCCGTATTTAATCTCAGCAATAATATCCATTTCTAAATTTGAGTCCCATCGACACAAATGAATCCGTTTTTACATCACATTTCAGATCTTTATCTAAATAGGTATGTAATCACCTGGGGAGGGGATACGAGGACATCCCCAGTGAGGTAAGAGTGAGATTGCTTCTCATACTGCTTTTACAAGTGTCACACACACACACACACACACACACACACACACAATGCTCGTAATAGTGCGTGCTTAACGACTCTTGGCATGTGGTCAATTATAATCATAAGTCTTTTACCGGTTAAGCTCACCGAAGCTGATCTCTTCAGAAAGTGTTGCTGGAACAATTTCCGATCTCACTCACAGGCCAGATCACGAGCGACGAGCAGGAAGATAGAAACTTCTAAAAAGATTGCCCAGAGCTGCCGGGTGTGTGTGGATAAGCCGTCCCCCCCCCCCCACCGCGGGTGCTCAGCCAGCCGGTGGGAGGCCCCTCCCCCCCGGGGCGGCGTTGTCAAGGAGGGGTAAGCGGGGGGTCTCCGGTTTAACTGCTCATCCTCTGGCCCTCTCCAGCCTCCTGCACCACCTGACGGCTCCTCCTCGAGGAGTCCTTTTCACCACCTCTGACTAACACCCCCCCCCACCCCCCCCCCCCTCCTCCACTTTCTCACTTCTTCACCTGACGGCTGCAGCTCATCATTGCTCTCCACCATTTTTCATTCTTCTTCAGTTGTGAAATTGGATCTTTTTTTTTCTCGTCTCCTGCACATTTGAGAGCTTTCAGGATTTCGTTTGGCTTTTTCTTTTTTTTCTCTCTCTCTTTCTCTTCTCCACATTTTTCCTACATAAATCCCACATTCAGAGCAACACTTGGGTTCACGGCTGTGACACTTGCCCGACCGTAGGATCAAAATGTCCTACAAACAAAAGGAAGATGTTCTTATAATTAGCAGATTAGCATGGAAATGACTTCACGCCTCAGGGAATTAATACCTAATTTCAGATAATCCACGACTTGCACCACCTCTCGGTAAAAATCTACAATGTCAAAAATATCGCGTTGTCGCGTGTTAGCAACACTACTGCCGTGTCGGTCGCCTGTAATTAGTGAGGGGGGGGGGGGCGCTCTCCAACATGCAGGGAGCTGTCCAGAGTGCTGAAACTCCACGGCAGCTGTCCACTGCGTGTGTGGTGCTGAAGTCCAACAACTGCACGTTTCAGGTGATTTTAAAATCGGAGCGCATTAATTTACTTGCTTGGCGTCCAATCCCTCATAAACTACTCATGCAAAGCATTTTACAGAAATCAATGAACAAACTGAAATAACATGTAAAGAAATAGTCTCTCAACAATCTAGACCAGCCACTTCTACTATACTGTAATTGGTTACACATATGTCATTGTCGAGAAGAAAGAAATTCATAATTTGAATTTTATTAGCTTCTGGATTGTGTTTGACCTATTTGACTGATTCTACAACCATTTAATGTGCAATTTTACCAGTTTTACCTATGAATAGTCAAGATTGTCCTTATGAAGCGTTATGAAGCCTTAACAGCATAATTCATGAGCTGAAAAGGCCCATTGTGATGAATTCAAGTAGTTGGACCGCCCACCGACTATATCCTTATTTATTCTCCTTTTTTTTTCAAAGTACGTGTTTAATCAACCGTCGTGTACGATTTCATGAATATTTCTTCTCACCCCAACATGTTAAGACTATTAAACTAAAACTAATGACGTAACTAACGAACGTTGAGCAAACAATTTCATTTTTGATGTCGGTGTCCAGTCAATTGCATTTATTTTTAAATAAATTACCGTTTTATTTTAAATGTTTTAGACAAATTGAAACGCTCACCAGTGTTTGATGCCCTTGACTGGCTCGTGGTCTCTGAATGTGTGCACGTGCACGTGCACTGTATGCTCTATTTCTTGTGCATTGTAACAGCTCTGTAATAAAGAGGATGTGTACTGTAAGCGTGCACGTTAACCCACTTTTAAGTGCACGCGTGTGCATTTCATCCACATCAAAAGCCACGATCCCCCCCCCCCCCCCCTCACCGTCACTCTGATGGAGCTCAATCCATTCAATAATCTGACTTGATGAAAGGCCTCTTGCCACGCCCCCCTCAGCGTAGTGACCAATTAGAGCGGATTGACGCCTTCATCCTCCATCCCCTATGAGACAAGCCATCGTAAATACAGCCAAGGCCGACCAACGCAGGGTGCTTATCCGTCTTCTGAGGGGGAGGGGGGGGGGGGGGGGGGTAACCAGAACATTGCTGGTGAGCTGAGCCTGTGGTTTTCGTCTCGTTGCCGGTAATGTCTCCCATTCACAACATCGGTCCCCAGAAAGCGGCTGCAGGGCGACATCGATAAAGATTTAACGACGTGAAGAGACCCCTAAAAAGCAAGTTAGGTTGAGATTTGTGTGCAGCGGCATTCTTCAGCGAAGTCTAGAAGAGCGACGGGGACGAGCGGGACATGAAGGTCCACGGTGTTGAGATGGAGCTCAGGAGGACGGGAGGCACGAGTCCCGAGGCCGAACGACGGGATTGTTCTTCTGTCCGTGTGTTTGTGTGAGCGTTCAGTGAAAATACTGATTCAACCAAGCGTCCGACTCCTGACTGCCCCCCCCCCCCCCCCACCCGCTCCTCTAGTGAAAGCCAAGAGAGAGAGGCTGGTGCTGAGCCTTTGACACGCCGGTGAATTATTGATGAAGTTGCAAAGTGGTATTTCGCTAATAGCCCTCCTTTAGCATTTTTTTTCTTTTCATTCTTATTGGCTGTCTTCTCTTTTTCTCCCTCCATCATCCATTTCTCTCGTCCTGTCTCTGAACAACTCTAGTGCAGTAATTACCCCCCCCCCCCCCCCAAAAAACAGCTGTTCTGCTCATTTCTGGAGGACCGGGCAGTTTCGGGTTAGAAGCTAAATCAGCGCTATCGTGATTAGTTAAAGTAATAAAAAGGGAAAGATGTGAAATATAGATTCACATATTGGCTTTTAATATAAATTTGTTAAATACATTCTATATGAAACACGATTGCTGGCTCGATAATGGATGTTTACTGGCAACCGTTTCCCAGTGCGGGAAGTGGGAGTCCTTTTTATAATGCACACAAGTTCAAAAGGAAGGTCACTTCCTGCGTCGCACAAAGAGTTGGATTCAGTTCCAGGTCGTGCTAAAAAAAACATTGAAAACACTCACGTCCCATTTTAGCAACTAAATAAGTTATAATTCCACAATAATGTTTTTTTTTTTTTTTTTTTAAATAATGGGTTGGATGGTAGATGCCATTCGGTTTAATGTTCATCCGTGAAGATTATTTTTGCTGAATGCATCGTCAAAAAACGTTCAGATTATTTTTCTACATGGATCTAAAATCCGGTAGAAAAAGCTCATTGGCTTTGGAACCCAGTGGGATGCTAACTTGAGCACTCTATTACCCTTTGTTTTGGTTAAATATTGAGACATAAACACAACATATAACCTCGTAAACAACCCCCCCACCACCACCACCCACCACACTGTCGGCAGCTCGGTCAAAACCCAGTTTGAGCAGAAACAATTACTTTATTGGGGAAATGAGTGTGATTACAAGCTGCCCTGTGAGACTCCACACGCAATTACAAATCAGTAAATAATAATTACTACGGCGGCTCGGGCCCGAGGAGCGAGTGTGTGTTGCAGTCGAGACAAAAGAGCCGGAGAGCAGCGACGTAGAATCACACACACACACACACACACACACACACACACACGCATTAAACAAGCGTGAAGAACCGCGCTTTTCATTTCGCACACGCACAAAAAAAAACAACCACGAGGCTTGGATTAGTTTGTTTCATGTGCGTCTCGAGTAAGCGTCGTCATCGAGCCTCCACGAACCACCACGAGGGTCTCGGATTTGTTATGAAGATTGCATACATTTCATTTTTTTGGGGGGGGGGGGGGGGGGGGTTGCTTTCTGAGTAGCGTGCCACAAGTTTCTGCACAAGTCTGCTGTATCTCATTTCCTTTGAGTACCTCTTCATGTGCCGTGGATGATGTTTTATGTTCAGGCTGTAATCTTGTAAGTCGTATAAACTCCTCCCTACCTCGTGGATTACCAGGTTAAAAAGGTGCTCACTGGGTGGGTTCACCCCACTGACGACGACAAAAAACAAGACCAACTAATGGGATTCGGTCTCTCGGCACTTCGGCTCACGATCCTCGGGAACGGGCGATAGATTACACGGACCGTGATCTGTTGGCGATTGACCCGTAAAGCCGTGTAAATCACACACAGTGTAATCGTTAGGGTCAAAGGTTTAGAGCCGGCGACCTCCGGACTGGAGATTATTATGTACATGTTGTATACCGTTGCATTTTGAACCAATAACTCCTGCCATTATGATTTTTTTGTACTTCTTTTCAACTGAAAATAACTAGAGCATGCCGTGTCCCCTGTGCTTCACTCTGTCACAGTTGGTTAAGAACAATGTGAGGAAACAGGCGTGGATTCATTTATCTTGGGTTCCACTTCTGTTGCGTAGTTCTGGTCTGCTACCAAGACCACCACGTCGAGACCCATTTTAACTGGATGTGTGTCTGCCATTGACGGGTTTAGGGATTTAGATCAGTGGATCCCAACCCCCCCCCCCCCCTTTTAAAAAGGTTAAAAGTTCAACGTAGCACTCCTTCGGTTCTCGAATTTTCCCCGATTGAAGGTTTATCGTACATTCAGTTGTCGAATCTTAACCATTAAAAAAGGTCTACCGAACATTACGCTTGTGAATCTTTTCATTTATAGACTGTAGTCAAATGTTTGTGACACCACATCCCCAGAAAAATGAAACATCTACACAAATACTGCTCACTCCAATCCATCCATTGCATGTGGTTAAGAGTCATGGTGGTAAAAAGCCAGAGATTAACTGAGATATAACTCCTCCAAATTGTTCAAGCAACCTTTTAAAAAGAGGAGATAAGCAGAATCCATTCCTACAAGGTGCTCAAACCGGCCACCCTAATTGGCCAAATGATTCATGTCAATCTAAAAAAAAAGGAAAAAAAGAGACTATAATGTAAAGCTGGGTGACATTGCTCATAAACCCTCACTACTGTATCTTTATAGGTTTCAGTAAATCACCAAAAAGGAGGTCCACAGCACCGTACATCACGTTTACGGTGATGATTTGATGGCACGCCGCGGAGCGCTAACGGCTAGCATATTGTCACACGGGGTGGAGCTGAAAGGGAAATGCTAAAGCCACATGTGTGCTGATTGCTATCATAGGAGGCTACGACCTTTTGACCTTCGTTGTGGTGCGATCCGAGTAGCCAACAGACGTCTGACGTGAGGAATAAAAGATAAAAGTATTAGAGACGGAAAAAGGGTAACTGAATAGGAGAGTAAGTAAAAAGGTCATCATAAAACGGCATATAGTTATAAATTGATGGGCTGTAAAAAAATAAATTGTGTCAGAAAAGCAGAAGGTTTCCAGGATAAGAAGCTAATCTGAGCCTGGGTTAAAAAATTCTGACAATCCATTATTATTATTATATGAAGAAAGTCTAAGGAAGAGGGCGTATAAAGGCCTGTAATGATAATTCAGCTTGAAGTGCATGTACGTGCACGTGTGCATCTTAATAAGTAATGACAAGCAGAGTCGTATTGCTGCGTCAGCATTCAGTCGGTCCAGAATGTGAAGCGGGGTGCACACCACCTAAAGCACGCACACACACACACACACACACACCACTATGCATCACAAGTTATTCTCTCAATATTTCACCATCTTTCCACCGCCTCCGACATCCATTCCTCCCTCCACGTTTATTTCATTGTTTTCCCCTCCTCCCATTGCATGAGGCATGAGCAGGCAGGTACGGTGTGTAGCACCACGCTGGTGTTCACTTTTACTCATCGAGAGGATGAAGGAGGAGGAGGAGGAGGAGGAAGAGGGGAGTGCAGCAGAGGAGAACAGCAATGATGACAATGAGGAGGAGGAGGTGAGGCAACACGAGGATGTAAAGAAAGAGGAGGCGGAGGAGGAGAGAAGAAATGTCGTGCAAGACGCGTTTATCTAGGTCATCTATATCTTCATCCTCGTTGGCCTCCTCCTCCTCCTCCTCCTCTCGCTGCCTCTCCCTCCCTCCCTCCATCTTCCTGTGTTGTAGCCAGTGCAGCATGATGCTCTTCCAGTGGGCTTGGAGTGCCTGATGGCCATGAAACTTTTAGATAACCTGGAATATAATTGAATAATTACCTCTCGGCAGATGGACAGTTTATTAAAAATAAAAAAATGGACGCAAAAAGGCAAATACACGTGTGAAATGCCAGCATGTCTATTGACCAGGTCCTCGCTGGTCTGTGGGAAAATAATTAAGAAGTGCATTAACGTGTGGGAGCTTTTCACACTAGATTACAGTTCAAGAGTGCTCTCTCTCTCTCTCTCTCTCTCTCTCTCTCTCGTCCTCCAAATGCAATCAGTTTTTCCACATTTTAAAAGAATGCACTTTAGCAGCTATATGAAAAAGATAATTGTATAGTATTAATGTAATGCAGTCCCAGTAGCAGGTGGGAGCTTAAGGAAAGTCGTCATGCACTACACAGCCTGGTGTGAATTGTGTACGGCCACATCTAAGAACACACCTCAATGGAGCTTCCAGCGGAGACGCACTGTTGTGTCCTTCTCAAAGACAGAAGAGGAAATCACGTCAGCCAGTTGTTCCAGCGGCATTGGGGGAAAAAAAGAAAATCATCTGTAATGTGATGGGGCGGCGGTGGGGCGGTGGTGGAGCGGCGGTGGGTGGAGCGGCGGTGGGTGGAGCGGCGGTGGGGCGGCGGTGGAGCGGCTGTGGGTGGAGCGGCGGTGGGGCGGCGGTGGTGGTGGTGGGGCGGCGGTGGTGGAGCGGCGGTGGGGCGGCGGTGGTGGGGCGGCGGCGGTGGAGCGGCGGCGGTGGAGCGGCTGTGGGTGGAGCGGCTGTGGGTGGAGCGGCGGCGGTGGAGCGGCTGTGGGTGGAGCGGCGGTGGGGCGGCGGCGGTGGCGGTGGGGCGGCGGTGGTGGAGCGGCGGCGGTGGAGCGGCTGTGGGTGGAGCGGCGGTGGAGCGGCTGTGGGTGGAGCGGCGGTGGGGCGGCGGTGGTGGGGCGGCGGTGGTGGGGCGGCGGTGGTGGAGCGGCTGTGGGTGGAGCGGCTGTGGGTGGAGCGGCTGTGGGTGGAGCGGCGGTGGAGCGGCGGTGGAGCGGCGGTGGAGCGGCGGTGGAGCGGCGGTGGAGCGGCGGCGGTGGAGCGGCGGCGGTGGAGCGGCGGCGGTGGAGCGGCTGTGGGTGGAGCGGCGGTGGAGCGGCGGTGGAGCGGCGGTGGAGCGGCGATGGTGGGGCGGCGGTGGTGGAGCGGCGGCGGTGGAGCGGCTGTGGGTGGAGCGGCTGTGGGTGGAGCGGCTGTGGGTGGAGCGGCGGTGGGGCGGCGGTGGTGGAGCGGCGGCGGTGGAGCGGCTGTGGGTGGAGCGGCGGTCGAGCGGCGGTGGAGCGGCTGTGGGTGGAGCGGCTGTGGGTGGAGCGGCGGTGGGTGGAGCGGCGGTGGGTGGAGCGGCGGTGGAGCGGCGGTGGGTGGAGCGGCGGTGGAGCGGCGGTGGGTGGAGCGGCGGTGGGTGGAGCGGCGGTGGGTGGAGCGGCGGTGGAGCGGCGGTGGTGGAGCGGCGGTGGTGGAGCGCCGCCAATCGAGTCTCTTTGTGCAATCTGATGATATAGGTCGGCCCAAACTGCATTGGACGTGACTACCAGGAACATACATGTGTGATTCCAGGAGGGAGGAGAGAAGCGGATGACTATGCATTTTCAGAGATAAGTATGAAACGGGACAAGTCACGCTCCACAGATCTCTAAGCTGAGGAAAAGTAGACCCCGGCCTGCCTGTCTGGGGTGTGAAGGCCCGGGGGCGCCAGTCTTAATTACTGATGAGAGATGCGGAGCCTGAACACCTGGCCTTACCCTCCTCGGCGTGGTTCACTCCTGGGATCATTCCTCACCAGATAGGACTGCATGACTCGCACTCAGCGAATGCAGTCTAGTGCGTACTGTGTGTGTGCGTGTATGTGTGTGTGTGTGTGTGTGTGCTGTAAAGCCCCATAGTGGTCAGGTGCTCTTCTAGTCCCATTTAGACATAACTAATAATATAATAATGATAGCTGTCTAATTTACAATGTATGCATTATGCAGCAACTACTACATGATCCTTCGTCAGTGGGCTTTTTTCTTCTTTTTTTTGCCAGTGTACACATGTAAAAGATAATCGATAATTAATAGCAAGACATGCCAATCTGGGTGTTCAATTGGAGATGATTCTTGCTTTTTTTTCCTTCTTTCTTCAGCAGTGATGTGAATTACTGCATGGAAATATGACAGCGGTGAAAGCTCGCCATGACGATGCCCATCAGCCGCTGGTTCTCTGATGTTTTGCGAGACATTGATGTCGATTTGAGTCGGGCCTAATTTCCCCGTCAATAAGCAGAAACAACAACAACAACAACAACAACAACCTAGTCACGTTGCCGTCGACACAATCCAGCCTTTGATTTTTGATGACAACAACAGATGTTTTTTTTTTTTGCAGCGAAAAAAAAAAATAATCAAAGAAAGCTGAAGATTTTTGCTAATAAGATCCCAGAAGGAGCGAATGAGAGAATGTTGATTTGTGTCTGGTCACGCTCTCGTTGGACCCCCCTCCATCTCCCCCCCCCCCCCCTCGTGACAACTTCAGCTCTTTCCGTCTCGATGTGTTTCGCTCTCCACCTCCAGCCTCCGCCGCCTCGTTCCGTCTTCTCTTCTCTCTTCTCCGTCGGAAGACGTTCCCATCGCCTCTTCTTCCATCTCGCTTCCTCCCCCACCTTCTCGTATCCGTCTCATACCCTCCGATAACCCTTCTACCCCGGTCCCGCCCACTCTCACTTCCAATTCTTGGTGTAGAGAGCGGAGGGGTGGGTGGGTGGTGGTCGGGGGGGGGAGTGCTGCCGACTCTGGGAGATGGATGGAGGGATCAGGGGCTTGACTGACAAGGCAAATGGTAATAAATGACTCCGATGCCAGCTGATGAATGAACACACAGGGCTAGGAATAGAACCAATCACAGCAGATAAACACTGACATCACACGGTGTGCGTGTGTGTGTGTGTGTGTGTGTTCACCCCCGTAATGTGACCCACTGTTATATTCTCAAAAGCGTGCATTTGCCTATTTTTTTTTTTTTAAGGTGAGGTCTCGATTGCATGTAGCCTTCGTCGCGCCTGCGTGGGCGTGAGTCTGCGTGTGCGTGTTCCGGTGTGTCGCGCTCACAGCGGCGTGGCTGTGATGGATGGACCCCGGTGCTGCACCACTGGGGGGGGGCCATTAGTCAGCCAGAGAGCAGGGGGCCGGCCACTTGGGTACGACTACCACGCTAGAGGTTGAAGGCCAGGACAGACACTTACCACTGTGTGTGTGTGTGTGTGTGTGTGTTGCTGTATATGCGTGTGTTATAGTATATAACCTTGTGTTTATTCAAAAGATCCAAAAGGCAGCGCATGTTTACGTCTGGCATTTCCCATCCCTCTGTGACCAACGTCCGTCCATCCATCATCCACACCTCAGTTGGGATGAAAGGTGTATCACGCATGCACCAGAGCATAAATCAGGAGGTGCACATGTTTGGGTTTTAATTTGTAGCAATTTGTCTTCACTAAATGCACTAAAATGGAACTGAAAAAATGGGCCAACGCGGTCGCAGAAACTAGACGGAGATGCAAAGTCGTCCACTCACCTCTAAAAACTCAGATTTGCTTTCATTAGTATTTCTGTAAAGCTAAAACACAAGTGCCCCTATACAAGTTAAATAGAAACCCACGACTTTGCCCGATAGTCAAATGTGATTATTCCGTCGGGATTCAACTCCCAGAAAGCTTTGCTCGGCTTTGACAGAATGCCAAATATATTCAGATCCTTGTATTTATTTATGAACCGCAGACTTTCAATATAACAATAATAATGGATTTTCGAGGAGGGCTTGAAGAGACAGACGGGGAAACACAGGTATATTCAGACAGACAGCAAGAGAAGGAGTGCTTTTTGATCATTCAAGCATGTAAAAACCCTAAACACAGACATGAACATGCGTCCCCTTTAATGTCATTTCCCCTGACGTGGAACTACACGTGGTGTGTGTTGCGGTGGTGAATCGGGCCGTATTACAAACATGGCACCTTCTTGATATAATAAGCCAGCCACAGCTGCTGTGGAAGCCCCTCTGCAAAGCCAACATCTCGCCCTTTAAATCCAAAAGCATGCTTGTCTTCACCCCTCAAAGCCGTGCTTGCCTTCCTTCACCAGAGCCTTCTGGCTCTCACCTCAGAACCCCACTAGCTGAAGACACGCAGCCTGCCACGACCGATCGCCTCCACTCAACATCAGCTATGCCAGAGGTTTCTTTTCTGCACGGCTCACACACACACACACACACACACACACACGTGCACTGCATTCGTGGATGGAATTATAAGCATAGGACCACACACACACACACACACACAGTCCATCACATGGACCAACACGGCTACCCTGGTGGGGAGACACACACTGCAAAGACGGCACACTGTCAGTTTGGTTTCCTGCTTGAGCGATCGCCTTTTGGTGATGGCGGACATTGCACTAACAAGCTTCTGCAACGAAACGGCATCTCTACCGTGTCACTCCGGGTCTTCAACCAGGGCTCGTTCACTCCGTCAATGCATAACACAGTTTGTGATATGTGGAAAGAGTGGCATAGCCAATAAACTCAAAAAGTGTTTGCACTTCAGCTGAGAAAATATGAGAACTGATGGATAAAAAAATGAATAAACATTTAGTTCAATATAACAGAGCTCAAAATGTGTTTTCCCCATTTCTAAAGCGATGACATTGTCATTACCTTGGTGTCAATAAACAGTACATTTAACACATTTTGGACGTAATTGTACTATAATATGTTTTATATTCCAAATCGTTGTGAAGATTGCCATTTATATCCCCAGATAAGTCAGAAAAACATGTGGCCCACAATGGCTGTATAATCATAAACCATTATAATAATCTTCGTATTTTTATAAATAGGGACACTTATGGTTGCGGCATTAATCTGAACACTTTAGACATTCAACCCGCAAGAGCCAAAAGATAATTATGTTTTTTGTATGATAATGGCAGTTCTTTTAAGTCTCGATACATAGTTCTCCAAGGCTATCTCCCCGTACCACCCAAATACATCTTATTTATTTTGGCATTCATAATAAATGTTGCCACATAATTACTATTTTGAGCTGTATGTCATGCTCGTTCATCGGCAGATGCTTTAACTGAATACAGTGAGCCAATATCAACACAGAGTGTAAAGCAGTTGTTTGGAAGTAATCTTTAAAAAAAAAAAGCCTTCTTTTTTTGCCAAGAGCCATGTGTTGTTGTCGCAGTGGGGTTATTTATGTTATTGTTTGGCAGTTTCAAAAGTATTCCAGTCACCTCTGAGCCGATAGCGTTTGATTTGCTTCGTGAGCTCGCCTCCCTACGATCACTGCATGTCCCAAATCTTAAAGCCTTAAATATGCATCACCCGTCTTAATGAGGTAGAATAGCTCAAAGCAATTTTCTTAAAAAACAATATCTCTCCTCTTACATGTCCTTACACATTGCAAAACATAAAATTACCACTGTCTCTCTCACACACACACACACACAAATAGATGCGTGAACACACGCCTGTGTGGATGGGCTGCCATGCAAAGTGCTATCATATTCTCCAAGCACACACACCCACATACAGCCGTCGACTCCCCAGGATGTAGGATATCTCCCGACACTCTCTCTCTGGATTGCGGTGGTGAGAAATGGTCACGCAACAATGAGCCGGTGAAAGACACCGACAGAGAGTGTGTGTGTGTGTGTGTGTGTGGGGGGGGGGAGATAAGGAGAGGGTGAGAAAGGCAAAACAAAGAGATCCAATGCTAAGCAGCTTTAAGACAATGTGGAGGGGGAGGCTCATCTGAAACCCAAATGGCTGCTGCTACCCCATATCGCTGCTCCACTTAACTGCCAACCGCCCCCCCCCCCGCACAACATAGATACGCACACAAACATATGCATGTAGAAAGAACACACTGCGACACCCATCCGCCTACACATACGCTCCTAACGCTGCTGCACATGAGTAACCAAGATGTGCTTCCCACGTACATCTCCTCTCTACAACGACCCCCCCCCCCCCCCCCCCCCCACACACACACACACACACACACACAACAGTGGATGAAGAGAACAAGGAAGCAGAGCAGATTCACACTGTAGCACACCTGCAAACTCATAAGGGGTGAACAAGGTGCCACGGAGGGGGGAGGGTTTGGTTGCCACAACACACCCACGTCGCTTGATGAAACCTCAAGCTTGTACAACTACGGCCTTTTGATTGTTCTGACCAACATTCTAAATCGAGTAGATTCCACGCAAAGTCAATGCAGAGACGCGACTTTTCGCAGAGTTACGAGAGACAAATCGGCCTTGAGATGCTCCGCCCCCCCCCCCCCCCCGGCGTCGCGCCGCTGGTCAATCGGCTGCAGCGCTGGAAGCGGCAGTCATCCAGACGTAGTCGGTGAAATTCACCGAGCTGTGTGAGCCTACGGGTTAAATGTTATGAACCCAAACATGAGGCCATGTTCTGACATATGAAGCAGAAATAGTGGGTTATTTCTGCCATGGTGGAAAAAGAGTAAAGCCACGCCCCCCTCTCTGGCGCTAATGAAGCGAATAAACCACAAATAGTCGGGCGAGTAAACTCACGTCGAGTAAGCTTTTGGTGTGAACGCAGCATTAGCCATGTGAAACGAAGACGCTGTGGACATCTTAACGCCGATTGGCCAAGACTCAACACGTCAAAGATGCCTCTTTTCTCCTCGTCTCACTCCAATCTCAGAAACGCTGGCTATTGACCAATACTCTTTTGAGAAAACCTGTATTTGTCTGTGGTAAAAAGCATGGCGACTGTTTTACACCACAGTACGCTCAATGGAACAGTAATGCTAATACCCGGAGATCTTATCCAGAATCAATTAGATAACCATTCCGATTCAGAGACAGACCACCTTTTATTATCCACATTCCCCACTTAATTCAGAGAGGCTCATAGAGCTGCTGAATGGACTCCTGCGGGCTAATTAGTTGGACTGCAGTCTTCCGTACCATTTCAACTTTTACATGTTGACAAAACCTTCAACTATTTCTGTATATTTTCAGATGATTAATTTATTTATGGAATAAAAAAAGATGAATGGGATCCTATGGAGTACATTTTCAAATCCGCTTAACCTTTTTCAACTTTAGAAGCTTACAAGGTCGGTATACTTACAGCTAAAGACACCATTTAACCTTTATAATGTGGACACAATCTTTAGCTATAACCTTATAATTCAGCTTTTTTTGATAGCTTGTTTACATTTTAAACGGTCACCGTTTTATGCGTTTTTCAGATCTTTTAAGAGCTGTGATGTCATCGCCAGAGTGAAGACCAGCGTCAGGATCTTGCAAAAAAAAAGATTTGTATATCGTCACTACGGCTGCAATTCTCACTCTTTAGGCATTATTTATTGTACGTAGGAAATCTTGTGCTCGTTGTACACGTGTGCCAATGGAATCCAACAGTTTCACCCATTTGTCTGGAGAAGCCTTAACGAGGGAGGAAGTCAACCTCTCTGCTCCAGTCGACTTCAATGTTCATTTTGACCACCATTTTCTCACATGAAGCAAACAGGAGAATTTTCTCAACTGAATTAAAACTCTCACGTCTAAACCCCAAACACATTTAAGGACACGTAAACATTCACAAAAGCCTTGTGCCTCTCCTAATGCCGATACTTTTGTGATGGATTTCTGTGAAATTCAACATTTTGACAGGTTGCTTTCATCAAATCCACAGCCAAGTCTGTCTCTAATAATCAGTCTGCCTCTCAGTGATACAGGTGCTTCACATTAAGCTAATTAAAGGCACACACACACACACTTATATGACAAGTCAGCCACACCGTTACCATTACCGTAATGTACGCATATCAATGGAAAAGCTCAATCCGTTGGAATTACGTCAATAGCACAATATGTTGAGTTTTTGAATCGACACTTTCGGTCGCCGGTGACTGAACGGCTGGCTTTCTTCTCACTCTCTCTCCAGAGACTTGCCATCTGTAATCGAGGTAAGTTATGTTATTACTGTGATAAATTCACTGGTGGTAGATGTATGTATAATGCATTTACATATCGAATAACAGTTGGACACAGACACTTTGGTTTTTCCACCTGATCCAAGGACTTATTAACAGGGTTCTGGCAAATAAGTTACGTTAGCATGAAAGCCACGTGGTAAAGGCACGTTATTTGAAACCATTACCGTGGCTGCCACATCATTTGCTGTTCGGGAGCTTGTAGCCACGAATATAAATATATATAAAAGTAAAGAGTTCTACCTCACCAGCATTAAAGAAAGTAAAATAACAAAATTAGCCTCTCATCATACCACTATACCTTCCATTTTGGTTTACAGCTCCTTTAAATATAATAAGTAATATGCGGTCACATGTTGGTAGCATGTTTAAATTGATGCTGGGACACATGTCAGGTGCTGGTGGTTCCAAGAGTCACTCCAAGCATCACGATGTCATTGAAACTGTCACCTAGACATGCTATTAGGCAAACTTGGATTTAGCGGGACCTTCAAAAAAGCTTCCGTAGCCACATTTGGTTGTCACCCCCACTTTGAAATAAAAATTAAAAAAAATAATATATATATATATATATGTGTTACAGCTTTTCTAGCTAATGTTTAGTTACATATTTAAATTGATAACTGGGTATTTCACCGTTGTTACCCAATAGCACCATTTTCTCTGGACTGCGATTAAGCTGTCATGTCTAAACCCCCAAAAACATTTAAGGACACGTAAATGTTCACAAAAGCCGCGAGCCTCTCCTAATGCCGATACTTTTGTGATCTGAGTCATGGTTTTCTGTCAAATTCCACATTTTGACGGGTTCTTTTTCATGAAATCCACAGTCCAGGGACACAGCTGTGCCACTGTAATTAATCAAGACATCTCTCTCACACACACACACACACACAGATTCTCATTTATAATACGTACTGGGGTCAGTATCTCTGTGTTGCCAATTACAGCTGTATAACATCACACACAATGATGTCACAGGCAAGATGCGTTAATACATGTACTGTACCAATGTTTTAATTGCAATGCCAGGAAACACAAAGGCTTTTCATGTCGGGTGATCCGTGGAAATCCGTCAAACAACATCGTAGGCCTAATTAAGTCAAGAAGAATACTGCCATATGATATTATGATTCCGACTGAGAATTTATTGTAAAGCATGACAACTTTACTGCTTTTTTAAAGAAAAGATAAAATAGAAGCAAAGCACACAATTAGCCATGGGCGCTGTACGCTTGCTTGGGTATTGTGCAGCAGGTGTTGGGTATCTGAGCCTCTGGTTAGGTTCTGAGCTCTCTGTTCAGGGAACTCCTCAGCTGGGGAGGCACTGATGGACAGCCTGAGGCAGGAAGCCAGATGCTCCCCCTGCAGGTGATTCTTCAGCTCAGTTTTCATCTTCAATAAAGTAGATCATTGTCAACTCATGCTGACTGGAAAACTGAGGTGAATTTAAGGAGAGGATGTTGAAACACACTCCCTGTGGTGTTGAGCTCGTATGAAACAAAAATCAAGGTTAGCGGCACATGCATGAAAGCACATTTTTCTGACTGCACTCAAAGCTAGGATTGGCATCTTGTTTCATTTGTTGAAATTCCCAATCAATTATAATTCAAATGCTCTGACAAAAAAGAAGACTACAGAAATCCAGCATATATGGCTGACACAGGACTGTAATAAGCCTGTGCTGCACCCACCGACGTGATCTCAAATAAATTCGTGACATGATCACAACCTCTGAACAGGACATGACGCCATAGAGGAAACCATTAAAGGTTTATGTTCAAGCAACATATCTAACATTAGGTCTGGTTAACAAAACCATTTAGTTCGGTTCAGGAAAAGAACATCCTGGTTGCGCTAAAATTAAATGTGTAAATTACGTAAAACAGGTAAAGGTATCAAAAGCGTGACTTCTGAAAGGACGGCCTGGAAGCGTTGTAGACTTTGTGACTCTCACTAGATTTAGCTGATGCTTGTAGCTACTTTCTTTGTAAAAGAGCAGTTTTTTTTCAATTGGATTTACATATATATATATATATATGTCTAGGTTTACTCTTTATGGTTTCTCAAGATTGCTAACCCCAGCTTTAATGCATGAACAGTAAAGTGCCTAAATAACATTTTCGAGAGTGTGAAGTCAGTCCATTGACATTATATTATTGGGTTTATTACAGCATTACTTTAAAAATAAGGGATATAACTAAACTAATCGACAAGGCATAGAGTAGTTATAATCTAGAACCATCCATCACATTTTAAAAAACTGACTTCATGATGTATGTGCCCATTTGCACACGAATAAGAAACTAAATCTTTCATTCGTAACGTTTCATGGGAGAAATAAAAGTACAATACTCATAAGATTTAGTAGAAGTACAATGCAGTACTGTTAAACCCTTAGCATGCTCTTAGGCTTGGCAGCATCACGGTGAATAGCATTTAAAAAGACTTTTATGAAAAGCCTGAAGTGATTCACACCCCCGTCACATTGCTGCTAACTTTGACACCATCTTTGAAAGTTATCTGCCGGGGAGTTTTGCATCTGTGGCTCTGCTTCATGCTCGACTGACATGTCTGCGTGCGCTTGGCAGTGCGGCTTCAAAAACCACCACACAGTGGGCAGCTAACGCGACTCACTGAGTCGTGTTACTTTTCAGCACAAGGAGTGAGTTCCCTGTGTGTGTGTGTCTGTGTGTAGTATATGTGTGTGTGTGTTTAGGTGCATGTGCCTGCGCTGTGTGGACCCATATTAATATTGCATACGTATCCCGCTCCCAAAGAAACTCTAGTGTGCGTGGGGGATTCGCCTGAGAGCTCCACTCTCCAAACAGTTTCACTTTTAATTCATTTAATTTAGGCTCGCGCCATTTGATATGCAGCCTGTGCTTGGATGGGTTTAATTACTTAGCCGTCAAACAAAGTTATGCATTTTCAAAAGTATTGGTTTGGTACTTACATGGAATCCTTATCAATGTGGAAGAGTGTGTGTGTGTGTCTGTGAGCGTATTTATGAGACAATAACTGATCATCATGCGGGATTCAATTTAATTTTCAATTCAGTTTATTTTGTATAGCCCAATATCACAAATTTGCCTCAGAGGGCTTTACAATCTGTACACATACCCTGTCCCACCCAATTTAGACATGTCTGAATTGCAAATGCAGCGCGATAGCACAGATAAGTCGCCAGAGACTATGAATAATTGAACGATATTTCTAAGGGTTCATACCTGTGGTTTGGCAGGTTGTGCAAGCTACTTCTTCTTTATTTTTTTTACATGTGCACATCAGAAAGCATTCTTTTTAAATTGTACGATAATCAATAGTAACCAGTGGTTGCCTTGAATGTAAATCTTTCTTTATAAATGTAAAGACTTTGCATCCATTTAAAAATATTTTGCTATAAATATGGCGAGAGAGCAAAAGGTAAATACAACATGAATGCCATAAGTGGAGACATTTGTATTATGATAAATAGAGAAAGGCACGCCCACACACACACACACTGAAAAACCTATTTCGATAAGAGATATGTGTAGCTGCAGGCCATTACTCCCGCAGAGGCAAGAGGTGGCTTGACTGGGAGCTAATGGATAGAACCATTACAGCTGAGAAGAGCCAATATTTCACCATTAGATAAGGAATCAATTATATCTTTATATGTTGCTTTCTGCCTCTGACTCCCTTATCCTTGGCCTGCAGCGCACACCTCGAGCTCTTATTATAAATACGGCTGAAAGGTGAAGTTCGACAGTTATGCTATGCTGCATTCACACCGAAAGTGTTGCGAATTTTACCCGCGAGTAGATCCCATGCAAAGTCAATGCACAGACGCAAAGCGAAAAATTAGTCCGACACTGAATTGCGATAGCCAATCAGCGTTGAGACACTCCGCCCACCCGGCTGCTGTGAGCCTACGGGTGATTTTATGAACCCGAGGGCGTTAGATGTTTCCCGACGTTTGTGGGACGTCCACAACAAGTATAAAGCAGAACTCGTGGTTATTTTCTTCCGTGGCGGATAGCGGAAATTATAACCGTTTCCACGGAGTAAAGCCACAGAGATAAGCCACGCCCCCTCTAAGGCGCGAATGACGCGAATAAACCTGTTGGGCAGGTAAACTTACGCAAACACGGCACTCTTGTGCTATGAGATTTAACACGTCGGTAAAATTATCAGTAAACAAAAGTCAAATGAAGTAGGTTAAAAAAATGCAACATGACATTCTGTGCTATGTAGTGTTGTGAGACATTCTTCTTTATTTTTTTATTTATTCGTTTATATTTAATAGGGCCTCAACATCCAGAGTGCCAGATGGTGAATTCCCACAGAGACGGGACGCACCTACATGAATTGAAGTGAAGAGTGAAGTTACAGAAGGAGCGAGAGAAAGAGATTCTCATCTTTTATCTACTAGGTCCCTGCTATGTTTCTCCCAGACGTCTGCAGAATAGGGAGGCAAAGAAACAAAAAAAAGCAACAACTGGGAAAATATATATATATATATATTCATATTTTTTAAAAGAGCATATGTACGGTCTGACAATCTTCACTGGACAAATATCCTAATTCCTGCAGATGAGATGCTTTCAACCGACACGTTAACGAGAGCAAATACCCACAAATGTAAATTTTAGGACTTTTGTTTAAAAAAATAAATAAAAGTTGAAGTTGTTTGGATGGCGGTGGATTGGTGCTGCAGTTGGTACAGTAATATTGATAGACACACTTTAGGTCCTGGGTTTAAACCCGTATACACAGAAACAACATCTGAAACACATTTGAAAATTAGCATTTGGTTTTTCAGTACTCAAGCACCAAAAAGAGGATATTATCAGTAAAAGTAATATAAATAAAAGCTTCCTGCAGCTATTTATCACTTAAACTAGCCTTAAAATTGTGGCATTATGCCTTAAAGGGTCAAATTAACTGCAGAACAGCCGGCCTATTTCTGTTTTAAAGGTTTAGAGTGGGTATTTCGTGAGAAAATAATAATGTATCAAAACAACAACTGGTAAAATATGGACACACTTTGGGATTTTGCAAACAACATCAACAGCAAATAAAAAAAAATGGGTGCAGATAAAAAACAAGAAAGCCAAAATATGATAACATACCTCCTGTTGCAAATAAAGTCCTGTTTCTCTGCAGTTGAAGGAAATAAAGTGTTTGAGAATGCATGGCATGCCTAAGTTTATATACGCTGTGCAAAGTAACAAATAGCAATATGTATGCGTTTATGTTTTGTTATTATATATTTCTGCCCTCTCACAGACGGGCTTGAGCTATTTCTTGAGCTGAAACGAGCACAAGGTCAAATCAAGGTAAAGCTGGGATGTGGAATTGATTTCCGAAGGGTCAGGGTGCGTATAGGGTTACCTGGTCACATGCAAACATTAGCATGTACAAACCATAAACTCTCCTGGGAGCTGCACTCGGTCCAGACGTATTTCTTTTCATGGAGCCGTTCCTTGCACACAAATGCAATAAAAGATGAATGTTATTAGAGTTTGCAGGTTGCTGAAAGGACTCTGTCAGCAGCGTTTTCTCTGATAAATGTCTTATTTAACAATCTCCCCGGACATCCTAATTGTGGTGTTGGCTCGTGTTTCAGTGCACTGAACTGGAAAACCTTGGCATCTGCGCTGCTCCCTTTCCTCCTCTCTTCCTCCTACTCTCTTTTTTCTCTTCTTTCCAAATTCCCACCACCCATATTCCCCCACGACATCTTTATTTCCGACCACTTAGCGTGCAAAAAACAATTATCCCAATTACGACTTCGATACGGTAAGAATATTCGTCTTTCGAACTGGAACCCTGAGCATGTAATAGTTCGGAAAAGCTGAGCATCTGCTGTGTGAATCAGTGTGATTTGACGGCAGGTTTGGACACAAAAAAAACCCCCGAAAACAAACAAAATAGAGCACGGCTGGTTTCAAAATGGAGACGTGCACCTACGGAATCCAGTACTTTTGGAGAGAAAAATCACAGTTGGAAAAAGTTCCTTGACGTCAGCGTGTGTATTCAATTATTTACGCTTTAGGAAACACTTACATCAGCCTATTTCGGGTCCCCGCCCAGTGAAGGAGCCCAGACTGCCAGCAGCCAGAAGCCATTTATATGAGCACTAAATGGCGTCCAGTGCATTCACCCCTGTGAATAAAAGAGGCGCTAGTCCCGTCTCTGTGAAACACACCATTACTCCTCCATTGTTTGCCAAAGCACTTTGTCGAGAAATAATTCACACCAGATTCTTTCCACTTCCAGTCTGTTCAACACAAGGTCATGTCCAACAGAAATGGTCCTGTCGTGTCACGCTATACGAAGCAATATGAATGGACCCCATCCACAGCTGACCTATGAAATGTGTTTGTGGGAGCAATGTGAAATTGATTAATCTGGCATATTATAATAGACCACTTGTGCAACATAATTTTTTTTTTTACCATGCCAGTGGACCAAGAAATTAGAAGAAACATAATGAGCTTTTTCTTCTTGCAAACACGGGGTACTTTTCATTCTGTGAGCTGGATTCTGGAACTAATAATAGCCGAACAACATCAAACGGTGAACAGAGTAGATATGTCCATGAACATGTTATGTAAGTATACACGTTAGATTCTGTAAAGTATACCCTAGTGTCCTAAGAATGCAAAGTAAGCTATGCACTAAAATGTGCTGACAGAGCAGTAAACTAAAGAACAAAGATACTTCTTTCTTTAAGAACAATACAGTTAATTGACATGGACCTGAGTGTGTATCTCCTGGAAGAATTGGCCCGTCCCGGGACATTCTCCAGAGAAAGGCCACCCATTTTATACGAGTACTTTTCAATGTTGACTATGTAGTTGTGGCTGCTGATACGAGATGTGAATTCTGACCCCAAAAAACAGGATGGATTTTCGGTATACTGTTAAATTATTTGAGATAGTTTTTGTAGCCTGCAACCAATTCGCCAGAGGTTATTTTATTGAACACTCCTGCCAACCATGGGATGCAATTTGATGAATACCTTTCATATCGGCTGCAATATCAAGCTTGCAGAAATGCACAATGACACGTTAACATTGTGCAATTACTTGGTTAAAAGGTAAGAGGAAAAACAATCCATGGTTGGTATTAAAATAACGAAACAACCGGTTATAACAACAACTGACATTAGCGGACTTTCTTATGCAACAATGCGTACAACACTACTTAAAAAGCAAGAAGTCAGTGTCTACATTTGGTCTGATCCATCCACCGTTGCCTATTGCACTTGTTATCTCACCACTTAACTTCCGTAAACTTTTAATAACTTGCTCGATACACTTTGTGACTTGCTCCGAGTTGCTCGCGCTTCTCCGTTGGTAGCCAACGGTACTACATCGCCTGCTATGTATGACCGAATGCATCCTCATCCAATGTACCCGTGGTTTGCATAAACGTACATTGCTATAATTTCTTCCAGGCGACTAAGATATAAACCGCTGTGCATTTCAACTGATGGATGAGGTTTATACACAAGAGACATATACACAAACACTTCATGCAAACTTCTGGCTGCAGCAGCGAGAATAAAGGTTGTATTTGAAAGGCATTGCCCTCAGCATGGCGCTCTCTTTTGCAGAGCCACTCAAAGACACACTGTGGAGAAATTAAACTGTATTGAGGTAAACAAATTGAAATATGGCCTATTTGCAATGCAAATTTTCCGGGAGACGGTGGTCTCCCGTGGTCCGTCATACATTACGGGCCAGACCAGATGACCATGCAAGGAAATGTTCATGCTTTCATTTCAGAATGCTCTCTCTCATTAAAAGGGCTCCATTTCTAAAGACATGTATGCATCTCATGAATACTGATTCAAGTGGTATGTGGAGTCACCGAGTTGGGAGGTAAACCTGCAGGACGGTTTGCCGGGTTCTGTTCTCCACCAACCAGGACAACACCGACTAAGAAGCTCATTATGGCCCATATGATTGCTCTAAATGGGCCTTTGCAACACTCCAGCGATCCATTAGGCCTTTGAACTAGAGAGAAGGAAAATAGTTTTACAATAGTCCATACAATATGCATAAGGGGACACAAAATGCACAACACAGATGGTCGGATAACGGCCGAGGAGAGAGAGTGCTTGTGGTTGAATTACATATATATTAAATGAATTATTTGGTGCTGCTTATGTCAGTTTCAATCTTAAACCTCTTTAGCCTTTGCTAAAAGCTGTTGGGTGACTTTAAATAATGCTGGTCCATCACCCATTGCCTTCATCTTGACTGAGTAGCAAAACATGTGAGCAGGTGTTTATGTTCATGTTCCAGGTTTGTTGACCGTTAGAGAATTCCAGCCAGACAGTGAGCTTTGAAATCCAGACATCTCCCAACACCTGGTAAAGAATTTATTTCGACTCAAGTCTAGAGCTGCTCAACTCTGTGCAGCTGCTCAGGCTTCAGCTACATATATAATATATCAAAGAAGGGGGAATAATGGTTGTGTGTGCTTTGAAAATTAGCTTTGGCAATAATGTATTTTCTGTACGTGAATTCCCCATTGCCGCTCATCCTCAACCCCCTATCATCTCCTCCGTTGGTTTACAGAGACCTGGAAACAAAGAGGTGGACTTCACACACTTTCTAATAAAAGTCGAGTCTTCACCGAAGCAATGGTGTCGAACTCAGACCACTACGAGAGTTAAGACGCGTTTACGAGTGCCGAACGGACACGTTGAGCCAGAAGCCCCTTGTCAAAGCTGCTCAGTGTCGCATCGGCATTGATTCCACAGTCCGCTGGAGGTGTTATTGAGCATACGAATGAAGTACAAGCTATTGATTTCTGTCAGCTTTAGTGTCCGGTTTTCTGCATGTAAAGAAGAAAAAAAAAGACTGACCTTGTAAAATTGCACATCGTGTGTTCTTTTCATTCAATCTTCCAAATATTCTTGTTATATTCTTGTTGATTTACATTCAGAACAATTTACTGTGATTTGAAGAAGGAAGAAAAGACCTATCCCTAATAATCTATTGGATTTTAATTTTAGTCTGCGGCAAATCCAGATAGTTTCCAACCTATCTTTGCCACAGGCAACCACATGGATTATGTCAGTAAAAGCCGATTATGAAAACCCTCTGTGCATTTGTTTTACGGTGACAATTATCTTTAGCTATTTTCTTTTCAATTCAATTTATAGTCAAATATATACACACACATGTGGGACTGAAGATCTTCACTGGGGAGATGGCAAACGTGCCATGTTAATAATAATAATACTTTGAATTTATAAACATTCAAAGACGCTTAATGCATCGTGTTGTGTAATTCTTGAGAGAGTACAGACTACTTTTGTTTGTCTTTTTTGTTGTTTTTGGATTCACAAGGTCTTAAGTCTTCTTCTGTGATCTTACCTGACTTTGAATGCAGCATAATAAATCCAGTAGTTCTAAAGCGTAGCAAATAGTTTGAATTCATTTTGCATATAAATAACACAGGACTTTTTAAAGACATTCGCGTGACATGTCATGCATTTCACTTTTTGCGTGCCATTTAATACCCCCTTCTCATCCCAAACTTTAAACATCGGGGTTAAGATTGTAATTCAAACAAAACTGCATATATTTTAGGCATCAAAACTACTTGGTTAGATTCAGGAAAATATTGTGGTTTGTGTCAAAGTAAAGACATTCGTTACGTTACCTAGTAACGTAAATAAGTCAAATAAACTTTTGATCTTCTGGGTGAAAGGCGTGTTTGTTACAGCGAATAAAGTTTATTTTATTGTATAGCTTTTATGATGTTTTGAATATGTTATGTAAAGTGTCTTAGAGTACCTTGAAAAGCACTATATAAATTAAATGCATTATTATTATTATTATTATTATAAGGGCAGAATTGACGTGTCGCTCACAATCGGGCAAAACAAAACATTGCAGTCACGAATTCCAATGAGAATTGTTGCTAACATGAACACAATGTCAGAAGGGTTGATATCTGGGTCTATTGTTACTGTCTGCACATCTTCTGTTGCCATTAACAACAGTATATACTTGTGTTCATGTACATATTCAGCTGAAAACCTCGCTGTGGAGGATTTACTTCCCGATGAGATGAACCACGACAGAAACAAGGGAAGCTGCCGTCATGTGATCCCAAAGGACCTTAATGCTCTTCTCTGATTGGTAGTAGCTTCTGTTGACTGCGTTCAAGCCTCCTCGATGGATTCTCTTATTTAACAAGAATGTTTGCTTTATCTTCGCTGTCTTTCTTCTGCAAACCCTCGCTTCCTTTTTTCCCTTTCCCTTCTCCCACGAGAGATGAACATAGATTAGGATTCCACTTGAAAAGCAGAACAAATGGCGTCTCATTTATGTATGCTTCGTACTAATGGGGAGGGCCGTCTCTTGATAGTGGCTGAAGTCTTAAACATCAGCTAAAATGTTGGTTTTACAGCCACTCGGGCAAATGTATTTTTCACCACTCATGTCCACTTCTCTCTTGAGCCCACAAAATAATGAAAGGCAATTATCACTAGAAGATTGTTTCTTTTTTTTCCTTCTTTCTTGCCAAATATTGTTGTGCGCCGACTAAAATTAACATCTCTGTGCATACATCAAAAGTGAGCAATGTTGGCAATTCTCGGTCCCCCTGGAAGTAACCAAGTTTTTTTTGGGGTGGAAAAAGTGCCAGTTCATTTATGCAAGAGCTAACAGTAAAGTCAAACCTATTTCCCAGAGGAGGGGGAATGTTTATTTAGTGAATGCTATTTTCATTTTCTATGAAGGCAAAGAGATGAAATGATAAACGGTCCAAGTGTTGGCTCCGTGATTACCGGCTGCTGGAGCATGATTTCTTCATTGTTACCAGATCAACGTCTTGTTTCTTCACTCTCTCTGACTGCATTCGTCAATCCACCCATCCCTCCCCCCCCCCTCATTCCTTCTCTCCATATCTTTCCTTTCCTCCGTCATTCCCCCCTTACATAAGGGCAGTTTCTGAGTCGGGAGTACAGATGTAGATGCCAGATGGATAGGTGGGGGTTGCCTTGATTTTCAGCCAGAATTCAAATCCAAGCTTTTTTTCCCCCTTTTCTCTTGAACATGAGCTGTCACCCAAACAACACACATATTACACGCCTGTGATTACTTAAGAGTACTTCATTTAAATAAGGTTATGCACTCGGGGTCAAAGGTTATATATTTTTTGTTTTCCGCTAACAGCCTCCAGTGCACGAGGTGAGCCTGGTTGCCGTATCAGTGACATGGTCAGCATGAGGAGTGTAATCCTGAACCTGATTTAGTGTTCAGAGAGAGAAAGCTTATGAGTCATAACCACCTCCACGTCACCCTGCGGCACAGAACACCAGCTCGGTACGCAACCATAGCGACTGCATTATGTACAAAATAAATCTCATACGCAGTCAAAACTAAGAAACTGTATTTTTTTTGTACATTTTTGCAGCCGACATTAAAAACAAAAGCTTATAAAGTTGGTGAAAAACCAGTGTTTATTCTCTTTACATGCAATTATCGTATTTTTGTACAACTATTGGAAGGATTTGGAGTCGTTTTCCTTATTTCACCTAATTCCTTGATGGAAAGTAAAGCAGCTTTGCAATATTCTAAAAAATCTGGAATCGCAGCACACAATTTCTTTTTACGGCACTATTGTTGCTCAAGTGAAAATCCCACTGGATTTGGAAGTCAATTCGCCCCGCTCTCTCTCTTTTACGCGATCTGAAGAACACGATTGCTAACTTCTAGATCCAAAAATGCCCCATAATCGTGGAACAAAACGAATACATTTTTGAAGATGCTTTTGTTCCCGTCCCTCAGTGCTGTGCTATCTCTCAAGACGATCCACAACTGTAAAGACAAAAGATAAAAAAAGGAAACTAACTGGCACATTTTTCAACAAAAGAGCTCATAGACTGCATTTATTACAATATGTCCAAATCTAGACTCGTGAAATAAAATCTTAGTTGCCAATACTTTTGGAAAGTTGAGGGATTATTACTGACAACGTTATGTCAAGAGAAACTACGCCACTGGCTCACGTGACTACGCCCCGTAGCTTACGTTACACGCATACTTATTACAAGCCAAACTAATGCTAACGGAATGCGCTAACGAGATCACGTTGGGAGTGAAATATTGGGACTAGTTCGATTAAATTTTTTTTTTTTACGGTTCTACAATATTCCGTGCTTCAACGTGACTGCCGTAATGGAGTGTGCCGCTGTGTGCAGCTGGTATGGCGGTAGTATTACCGTAAAGACAAGATAAAAAAGGAAACTAACGGGCGAATGTTTTCAACAAAAGAGCTCATACACTACATTTATTACAATATGTCCAAATCTAGACTCGTGAAATAAAATCTTAGTTGCCAATACTTTTGGAAAGTTGAGGGATTATTACTGACAACGTTATGTCAAGAGAAACTACGCCACTGGCTCACGTGACTACGCCCCGTAGCTTACGTTACACGCATACTTATTACAAGCCAAACTAATGCTAACGGAATGCGCTAACGAGATCACGTTGGAGTGAAATATTGGGACTAGTTGGATTACATTTTTACGGTTCTACAATATTCCGTGCTTCAACGTGACTGCCGTAATGGAGTGTGCAGCTGGTATGGCGGTAGTATTACCGAGAGAGAGAGAGCCTCGCCGCCGCGCTGCTCCACTGACTGTCGCTGTCACAGAGGCTTGTCCCTGTCAGCGAGATAAATGACATCCTAGCTACCCCGCTATCTACTTGATACCTGAGAGACGGAGACACTGGTGATGCCCTTCAAACGCTACACACCATCAACTCTCCACGTGTCTTGTCTATTGTCAGGAGAGCAGCGTGTGTGTGTGTGTGTGTCTGCACATTGTCATGACAGCATGCAGATTATGCAGGTGGAGTGTGTGTGTGTGTGTGTGTCTTCGTGCAGCTCCGGTATGCATTCAGTGACCTCCCTCTTTGATTAACAGTTTGTGAGAAAGGAAACGATCCATGACAATGTCAATCATGGCAGAACAATGTGGAGGTTGCGTGTAAAAAGATTTTCGATATGATATTTGAATAGGAAATGAGCTTTTTTTTCGTTCTTTTTTTTCTATGTGCCATATATTGAAAGAGTGTAACACCTGAATGAAGAGAAAGGAGCAAGACAACTGACGCTCTAATATGTACACTCTTAATCGGTTAATATTGTCCCTTTTTTTTTTTATAACATCTTGCTATTTTCTAATAACCACAATAACATACATGGCCACATGTCAAATTTTTATTTATTGTGAATTGAAGTTTTTATAGGCGTCATCATGTGTTGATTGCAAAGTGTCAATCAATAATCTAGAGGGTGATAAATAATAAATTGAACTGCGTATTGATTTTTAAAATCAATAGTTGCCTCTAGATTTCTGGAAGTCATGTTTCTTTTTAGACTTTTTATAGTTAAAAGAGTAGCGATCGGATCGGATGAGTGGACTCTTCTTCTCCGACACGAGAAAATAATCCATGCGAGCATATGCTTTATGGATAATATCCTCCGCTGTAATGGGGATGGAACAAGTCGGAGGGTCCTCTGGCGCCACGCAGTCCATCAAATTCTTGTTAAAAAGCAGCAGTGAGCGTCGGCGATTACAAGACAAACATTTGCTCCGGCGTTAAATCTCGATGCCAAACGCCACCTTTTTTTTTTCTTTCTTTTTGGCCCTTCGCGAGGTGCCGAGCTGCCAACGGCTTCACTTTGAGAACCATAACGCCGCTTCCTGAGCACCCGACACTCAGAGATCATGATGCGGCTGGCTGTCGAGGCTGCCCGAATCTCAGAGGTGATCGCAGCCCCCCCCCCTCCTTCAGGTGGGGCGCGCGTGACCTTTGTGAGCCGGCAGCTGGAGAATGTCAGCGCGGCTCGAACTGTTAGCGATCTCAATTTGCGATGGCATTTTACTAAGGCCAGACCCTCGGGCGGCCACTGTGGGGCGGGCCACTGCACCTTGGGCCTTAGTGCGTGAGTGTGTGTGTGTGTGTGTGTGTGTCGTCCATTCAGACTTGACTGATTCTAGGAAGACTCATGTCATTCTTTCCTTTCGATACATCTTTTCTATTTTTGTTTACCTCCTGGAAACGTTGACGTCCTCTACCTCCTTTTTTTTTTCTTCTCTTTTCCCTCTCCGGTGTACATCGTCTCACCTATTAAATAACCTCTATCAATGTGCAGAGTATGCCTCACAGATTACACAGTCCAAACAGGCTCAGTCTATCCTCCCAAATAGACCAAATAAAACAGCAGGAAGAAGAAAGAGAAGTCGTCTCAATTAGAATATGTATGAATCCTTCGAAAGGCTGGAGTATGAATCAGACGGTCTAGTCAGTCTTTCATCCACACCGTCTAAATATTGAAGCTTTTCTGTGTACAGTGCGATCATTTTTAAATCCCCCCCCCCCCACCCCCGGCTGTTTGGGCCTATTACTGAAAGAATGTCTGGCTTTGACTGCAGAATAATGAAGGCAGACTTCAGGGAGCTGGGAGAGGCGACCGATACAATCTTAATGTCTTCGAATCCAACCAAACAAAAGGAGGGGAGGTATCGGCGGTGTGGATGAATGTGGCTGTTACAGTGGGGTGGGGGGGGGTTGACCTTGAAGATAGCGCCGCTTGCTTATAACCTGCGCTGTTGGGTTTGAGGCGAACGGCTTCCCTCTGGACGGATTGGTGAGTCAGAGCGAGTTCGTGGTGAAGATGTTCGTGCACTCGGGAGGTGAACTCAGACGCCTGGAAGGGTCACTTGCTTGAGAGGTTTGTGGCATTCGGGCTGCTTCAATGTCTTAATTTCTCATTCGGCATTGCCTCTTCCGCCACACCTTTTTTTTTTTTAGAATTTCCCAACTCTCTGCTCCACAATGCACCATACCTTCGCCCGAGGGACTCGCTGTACTTTGTAAACTCTCTCGCTAAGCACTCATTTGATCTCCGGACATCTTCCTCTCCGGGGTTCACCTTGTCCTGCCGGTAGACGCCCCGGCGACGACTTCCTGAATAATGCTTTTCATTAGGAGGAAGGCACGGAGGGTGATCCCATCGACCACAAAGCGCCCGCTTCCGTTTGAGGGCTTTCCCCTCTGAAATGTGTGTGTGTGTGTGTGTGTGTGTGTGTCGGGAGATCTCGGGGACTGCGGCACGAGGCAGAAACCGGTGGGCGGTTCAATTAAAACTCCCCCTCCCTGAATAAGTTATGTCTTTCTAATAGCCTCCAGGAAATAGTCATGAATATATAAAGAGGAAGTATGCACTCATCGAATCCTTCTTTCTTCCTGGTTACACAGTCAAAGGCAGAATTGACAAGGAGATTGAGAGGAGTGTGTGTGTGTGTGTGTGTGTGAAGGGAGGTTGAAAAGGCTTTCAGTGTTGCTTGGCTAAAGAGCTGTGGCATGAAAAACACACAGAGAGCAACATGGATTTGAACTTTTCTACTTAAACGTGGAGAAGAAATTGCCCAAATGAAAAGTGATTCTCTTTTCAAGCGAAGAACAGACAGATAAAATGTCGGGAATCCATCATCAGCCCTTTGAAGCAATATCTGCAATATAAAAAAAAAAAAGACGAGTTTACAATCTCGATAGCGAAACCCTGTGACCTTGGGGGGGGGGAGGGGGGTAATAAGACGGGACGTGAAAAGAGATTTTTTGAGCCGGAATTAAGGGCAGCTCGCTGGAAAGCTTTTAGGGATTTGACCTTTTAACAGAGAAGTGTTGGAGGCAATGCGGCAAAGAAACTTCATAGAGATCTATTTGCGGGAGCAGGTGTGTGTTGGACCGGGAACGCGGTTTAGAACGTCTCAAAAAGTAGTATTCATTGAAGCGCTGTCTGTTTTTATGTCGTGCGCGTGGGGATATTGGAGGAAGGTTGACGTATTTTTTTCAAATATAGCACTATATCATCATTACTATGAGTTTCTGAAATAAATGCCGAGATTTTTTGGTTATTTTATCTTTATTTAAAAAGGCACACCATGTAAAGTAGAAACAATAAATATCACCCATTTGATGCACTGATTGTAGCTACAGCTAATTTGCATCTGTAGTCCCTTGACTGACCATAACAAACATAAAACAATAGCAAAAACAGTACAGGATGAGACACAATACAACATTATATTATAGATTGAGACCAGAAAAAACAACAGGGATGAATATCTTTTATATTATATCAGTGAGGTGGGCTTTTTTTTAGTCTTATCTGCTGGCTTTATTCTATTAATTTCTTTAACACAAGCCTGAACACTTAAGTGTGACTGAGGATAATCAACGCCTCCATTTTCCATCTCGCATTTTAATTTACTTTATCGTCATTACCATAATTAAACTACAAAGTTAACAATGTAAGTATGACAATTTGTTGACAGATTTGAAAGGAGTTTGTTACATAGGTAAACTCTTATTACTTATTAACGTATCGTTTTGCCTCCATACTGGCTACAATGTAGCAGGATGTTTGTTTTTCGGTCTCTTTGTTTTTCCAGAAAACCTCACTCCTGTTTGGTTTGACTGGCTGATTGAGTGATTTGTTAGATTCTGCCGCTGGCGTCTCTCTGCATGAATATTCCTGGCGTGAAAGCAGCTCCCTTGGAGCTTGGGATGCTGTCGGGGGGTCACCGTGACAACTGACGGGATTTACTGCTGACAGATGACTTTGTGTGAGAGAGAGAGAGAGGGCCACCACCAGTGGAATTTGACATCTACGGTATATCTTAATTTTCAGACACACAATCCCACAGCACACACACACACACACACACACACATGCATAGGGATGGTGTTCAGTGCGTGGAACACTCTTGATGTGAAATATTAGTCTCCCCACACGTCCCGATGTTGCAAATGGATACTGAGTGAATGCAACAAAAACTAAAAAGAAGAGAAAAAAAAAGTCGGGGTCTGTTTTCAGTGTGCACTTTATATTCAGATGGATATTTCAGAGGGAGGGCTGCACTCTGTGATGGATTATTTTTTACCACGATGGAAAGAAAAGATGGAGTGCACCAATTAACTTGGCTTTTTGACAAATTAAACCAGGATGAGTTCCCGAAGGAATCAAAACTGCCGGGATTTATAATACGCGATGTTTATTATGATAGATGGTGGTCTCGAAATCTTCCAGAGAAAGGAATGAACCGACAGTTAATTGTGGATTTTAGTCACAGTTTAAGGCTGTTAAGAGACGGGAGGATTTAGCCTCTTCTCTGTAATGTTTAATGCAACGGTGACTAAGAGGGACAAGAACAGAGTGAGGACGTCATGTCGCGTCTATGTGCTAATTCTAAGTCTCAAAACACTTGGGTTCAGTTCCTGTAAAATAAAACCAAGCTCAGCCAGCCAGACACAAATATTACTTGGATGGTGGTTCATATTGTCGTCTCCCGACTCAAATCACCCATGGATGAAAACATTGTTTATTGGCAGTGGGACCTAAAATGTCTTCCGACATGAGGAGAATTCTAGCTGAACAAATTGAGAATTCAGTCTGCTTCCCTGAATCCACGAGCAACTGATGGGGAAAAAAAAGAAGAAAGAAAGAAAGAAAGAGAATACCCTTTAAAAAAAAAAAAAAAAGGATGACAAAGACAGCGCAGCAACACTCACAACAAACTCTGCTGCTCTTCCCCTGGAGCAGTAGCTTGGCTGCTTGGACGGAGCTGAAATGGGCAGGACCAAAGAGACTCAAAAAGTACAGCCAACAACATACTCAACGGGCTGCCTCTGTGACATTTCAGCTGTGGCTTGAGGCCGTGTGGAGACATTTAATGTGTGTGTGTGTGTGTGTTTTGCCCCGACACTTTCATAATCGTACATCTGACAGCGTGCCGAGGACCTAAATGTATACGTTGCGATCAGGACATTGTCAGAACATCTCGAGGCACGGACGATTGAGCGAGACTGGCACGAGAGACGCTCGCGACGTCGAGAGGAAAAGACACAAAGTCGGACACTTTGTGGGACACGAAGCAGTTTAAGGATACAGTTTGTCCTGAAACGACACGAGCCATGAACGCAGCGCTGTGGTTGTAGCTAAGTGCTGGAAACCAGCACCCCCCCCCCCCCAAAAAAAGCATCAAGATGCTATGAAAATCATTAAACACCATATTTCACTTTGTGCTCCATCCATAATGAATCAGCCCTGGAGACCTCTTGTTGGTTTCCTGGTGGGAACCAGGTTCATGGTCCTATATTAAGTTTTTAAGATTCATGTGGAAAAAAACAAGTTTCTGAAACATTTCTCTGTTGTTAATTAAGATGTAACGCTTAAAAAAAGACAATATGTCTACAGCTAATGTGGTGCTGCATGCTAACATGCTCACAATAAAAAGACAACGTCATATGCTAATGTTTATCACGCCAACACAACGCCACGAAATGACCGGCACATTCCGCGCTGGTGGTACACAATGCAACGCAACTACGTGGTTAAGTTAAACAATGTGGTGTTTGGTTTTGGTATTACAACTTATTGGTACGGTTTAGGTAAGAAAACATCGTGGTTTGGGTAAACAAAATATGTTTGTAAGGTAACTTCTAATGAAGCCTACATATATTAACGAGATCGGCTACGTTTCTTACATATCTGCTCGTGTAGCTAACGTAGGTTTGTTTATGTAACTCAGCGTTGATGATGATGCCAGTCACATAATTAGGCTGTAAACGTAAGTATTGGAATCAAATGTGCTGTCAGGGAACATCAAAGGCGGCATGCTTCATCCTCTAATGTCAATCATTCCGTTAGCTGTTGAGATATTTTAGTGTAAACCAAAGTTCAGACAATTAGACAATGCCATTCTGGTGAATATTGGAGATTCTTGTATTTTTTAATCCTCATTGTCGTGTACAGATGCTTGATCACCTATTGCCGAAAAAACACAGATAACCAATAATCTCACGTGAACTTTCCAGTATTATTCTCTCCTTTGGCAAAGATTAGTGGCTGAGAGAGAAAATCATTTTTCATAGACGTCACGGAATTGATATTTTTGTATAGAAAAAAAAAAGTATAAGGAACTTTTTCCTTGAGTGCCGTTTAATGCACATTTTTTAATGTGGCTATATTCAACTTGCCCCTGGGGGGGTGCGGTGGGCATTGAACACAAACGTGAATGTTCACACACATTCGCACAAAGCTTTGGTAGTTTTTCCAGTTTAATGATCAATTCTTGAGATGCAATTAGACAACATGTCAGTGAGGCATGAAGACACTGTGGGTGTGTGTGTGTGTGTGTGAGTCCATGTGGTTGTCATTGTGTGTTTCCCTCTCTTGAGGTGTAATTACCAGTGGTGCTGCCACAGGGGCCTCCGGCTGGAAGCGAGCAGCCAAAAGACAGGGCGGCGAGGAGAGGCGCAGTGGCAGTAATTGGGCCTGCAAAAAGAAACATACGTAATCATAGAAAGAGACACACACAAAAAAAAAAAAACGCAGCGTGTGAGACAAAAGGCAACGTCGTCTTTCCTCTACCACAGAGACAGAAACGCAGTCATCTATGTGGAATCATCTACATGGGAGGAACCACAAGTTAACACTTTAAAGGTGCACACGAATGACACGCAAATAAAAGGAAACTGTCCTCGCAAGACACCCTGACCTCCTCTGAGAGAGATTCAGAACAATCGGGTGGAAGCAGAAATTACGATTGCAGATGTGCTTGAGTATTTACAGTTGTTGTTTTTTGGAAGTATTGGACAGATTGAGCTTCATCCTACCAGGACTCACAGTTGTCTAAACTGACCATAACCATAGAGGTGGCAGATAAGGAAACGCTCATATGCGCCACTTTTGGAATCTATTTTATTGTCTTTGTGGTGACTTCCTGGGTTCCAATGGGTCCACGGTGTGTGCGCGTCTCCAGAAAGGCCTGTTTGTGTGCGTTAAAGCGTGCCCAAACATCTCTTCGTGGTCATGTATTTATCAGCAGGCTGTTTGGCTCTATTCCTCACATCAGCACTTCTGGGCGGTCGGGGGCCACCCCTAATCCATACCGTCCCCGTCAGCCAAATGCTAATGATGCTGGAGCCCGGTCCGTCTCAAAGTCCCCCGTCCATCCTCCACATGCATCCCCTCCCATCTGTCACGGCAAACAACCCCACCATTTAAATTACCCATAATTTGGAATTTCTTTCCCCCTCGACACCCACCAAGCCATCGGAAACAAATCGATTGGTTTGACGGGCAAAACGTGGAGCGATAAAGAGAAACCCGGCCCAGCTGTGCCTCCCTGCCCCGCCTCCTCCCTCCGCACACCTGCACTTCGTTTTAGCGGTAATGAAACGGCGGCTTCTTGAGATGATTTATGTTCCATTTCTAGAAAATCACAGACTTCCAAATGAGATAACGTCAGTGGAAGGCTGGCGTTTGGGTAGTGCATAGTTAGGGTTGCATTCCCCTTACCAGTCAGAGAAAATTATAGTAATAGTCTAATTTTAAGCTAACGTCTGTTAAACGGGTAAAGCACCGTTGTTACATCCTTAATTTCAGTATTCAATGATTGGTCTATTAGAGCAAAGCTTAGTGAGAGTCTTCCAGTATTACCAGAGGCAAATATTTTATAAATCTTACGGAAGTAATTACCTTTCCATATTAACAACTCAGTTTCGCAACAACAGCATTTAGCTTGTTAGCACGATGGTTTGCTGTCAAGTGAATCGGATTGGCCACGGATTTAAAAAACATTTTTTTCAACTTATTTTTTATTCTAATTTGACGAAATGCAGCCAGTTTTGGTGGCAATGAATCATGCTGCTATCTCTATTTCTCGTGGATGTGTACACGCACAGTGTGAGTTCCCGCCGTAGCTCGGTCTGTTGCATCCAGGTAGCGGATCCAGATCACGAAAACCCACAAGTGACGGAATAGGCAATCATTGTCACAGTGAGAACTAAATGCTACATGCAAAAATATATATCAATCACACAACAGTCAGACAGAAAGAGGCATACAAAAAATAAGGAAAGGGCTGAGTCTGACGCTCGTTACTTTGACACATGGAGGGAATGTGGGGAGAATCGCTCGAGGCGAGATAGAGACGGATGGATGAGTACAGTGAAAGTAAGGAGAAATATTATTAAATGAGGACACGAAGCGCCAAACGCAGGCGTATGAAAAGAATGAGAAGCTTCCTGGACTTTGTCAGTGTTTTGGAGAATATACACTTATCATTGTTATCATTACGCATCTTAATATATCCGCAGGTAGCAAAAGCACAACATAGGCTGCTGACGGAAAGCTGCACAGATGAAATGCATTGTGGTCTCTAACATTACTTTGATATTTGCATGCTGTTGTTTCGAGTTGCACTATTGCCCCAATAATTTTTTTTTTTTAGCACCGATTGGAATGTTTCAAGGATCTGGCGGTGAAGAAAAAGACTTGTTGTCTTTTACTCAATATAATTGTATTTCAAATCAGAGGAAACTAATAAAGCATGAATACTGACTACTCAACTGAGTCGCAGAATAAACCGTGTATAGATCACCGTCACGCAACGTCTGTATGTCAAATTGGGAGTGACAATGTCTTTGACAGTTGTGTGTGTGTGTGTGTGTGTGAGAGCAGTGACAAAGTCTGAGGTACGCTGGAAATCGGGCATTCCTAAATAGAAGAAACGAAGGCGAGAAGACGTTCAAAAGCCAGATAAAGATACTCACAGCGTGTTCACAGGGAGCATTCTAAATGTGGCAACACTGTGACAACTGGTTCCCAGAGCATGTGGAGCAATCTGACAAGTTAAATTTAGTGTAGTCTAAAAAAAAAAAAAAGCAGGAAATGACACTAACAGCATGGGATAATCCCCGTCTTTACAACTATAGGGAGTATAACATAAGGAAAGTGCAGCCTGGTTGAACCTTTTTGTTAAACTTCTTCTGCATGAGTGAATACGTATGGGACGATATAACTCGCTGCTTTAAATAGGAGTAGAGAGAGAAGATAAATCTCCCGCAAACTTTCAATTTCTCACTTCATCTCTTAGCAGGTTGTTTTTAGCGATATGAACAAAAAGAAATTTGTATTTATCCCATCAAATCACTGACAAAGAGGGACAAACTCTAGGAGGAGGTCGGGGGTGGGTACCAAATAAAATGTATTTAACGTCTGGACTTTAGCAACACATTTTTTTCCCAACCTAACCCGAGACGTTTTGTTGCCTAAACCTCACCAAGTGGAGCCTGCAGATGTACGTTCATCTAGAGAGGACATGTGTAGGGGAACTCACGCGAAATGAGGTGAACATTTCCATAAAGCAATATAGGTACCGATGTATGAGAATACCTTGCACTTAGCATATCAATTTTAATTGGAGTCCATGGAAAAGCAGATGGAAGAGAAAAAGGCCTGAAGTACCCGTTAGCCGGAAAGAGCTTTGGATGTGATCATTCTGTTCTTGCATAATTAAACTTTCCAACAGACACCTTGTCAGAATGAAAGCCTGAGACGTTGCAGCTTCTAAGCTCTGCCCCTGGAAAGCAGGCAAGGTCACTTTTACACACACACACAGACACACACACACAGACACACACACTCACGCACACCGTGTATAAAGAGACCAGATGGACGCTCTACACCAGCTCGACTGCATACGGCACTCATGTGACCCTGGCCACCTGGGCTCCGGAAGGTGACAGCGTGTCTCCGTAGTGCACACACTCACACACACACACACACAGACACACACACCTGGAAACACACAGTATGCAGAAACCCAACAGTGGCTTGGTACAAAAATGTTGAGTTTTGCCGTTCAAGTAAACGTAGGATTGTTATGCTTTCCCTCAAACAGACCACTCCGTGTGAATGATGTAATGATGAATAATGGGCCGACAAAGGCACCGGTGCATGCAAGGCATGTATAATGTGCACTCAAATACAATCAGTCACAGTGCCACAAAAAAGAGGCAAGCGAGTGAGTCGGTGTGTTACTAGAACAAACAATTTTAGATTATGCAAAACTTGATTTTTCTTTTTTCCAAACTATCCCCGGCCTAATGAAGCAGTCGGCGCTAGATTCTCATTTATATACTGCTGTGAAATTAGATGCGAAGACACGTTTTAATAGCATTAAAATGAGTGTGACTGCCACTGTTTCGCACGACGGCGGGTCCCGTTAGCTAGTTTGCAAAAAAAGCCCCGACGGTAGCCTCCAGGAAATTTAGACTGCAGGAGATGTGTTCGATTATTAATAGAAATGGAGAAAAAATAAAAATAATTATGTGACAACTGTCAAAGATTTGAGCATATATACACACATTTATAAAGAAAGCGCGGTAATCGTCTTAGTTTTCGCTCCATTTGCTAAGCAAACTGTCACACACTTCACTGCGCTTCATTTCCTGTTTCATACATTATGTTTCATTACATCAATGTCACAGAGACAAAAAAACTCACTCATGTATTATTCAAAGCTCCTTATTATGCAAACTGTACAGATAGTCTAAAGAGTAAGATGCATGGTTGATGAAGTACAATGCACTTTGTGTAAGAGCTGATCAATCCAAGGTGGACCGCTGCAATATGAATCAGATCAGTGCATTATTGACACATGCAATTACTGCAGAATTAAACACAATTCTAGGGGAATTGTACTTATGAGTACTGTACTTGATCATTTTGTATATTGTTGTACATTTTACTCAACTGCCTTTTTTTTTTACATCTGTAGTTACTGGTAATACATAAAACATACATGATACATTATGGAAAATGCAATAAAAAATACAAATGACTGAAGTACTGGTCTTCAAACTAGCACTCTGCACAACTAGGGGCGGAGTCACTCTGTCTGACATTGGAGTGGAAAGATAAAGATATACTTATATATAGATACGCTGGCGGTTGTGCCTCAGGTATGCCGAGAGAGCCATTTCAGCTCCGGAGTGCTAAAAATTATCACAACGTGACCATTGACTTTAAAACCGTAACCAATTAAAAAGGCCCAACATGATTTACAGCCTTTTGTTAATGCTTTGACTAAAGAGGTTAAGAAGTCGTTAATATGTACCGCAACCTTGAAGAAAAGAAATATCCACTCGACCGCTGTATGTTCTCTTTAAGTGGCCGCTTAGCTGTATCGCTGGAGCTATTTGGGGATCATTCAATAGCTCGTATTCACTTCTCGCGCCGCTTTGATGCATTTCTAGAAACGGGTGAGAAATCTATGCACAGGTGTGTACTCACTGCTTGGCCGGTGGTCTTTGGCGTCTTGGTACCGACGCCCAATGTGCCCCTTTTTAAGAGTCTGTATTAGATGCATCTGCTTTTTTTTTTTTAACAGAACTATGCAAAAGGGGTATGGATGAGATCACGTTGGCTCTTGAAAAAGGCTTCCAAAAAAAAATCTCCATGTCACTGAAGAGTGTCATTATTTACAGTGAGGGTGAATTTCTGATTGTTTTTTTTTCCCGTATCTTTACTTTTCTTACTCACAGAATATAGAAAATCTCTTCCACTGAACACTGATGAGAGGGAGGATGATAAAAAAAACTGCTCTCACAGCTGGGAAGTGAATGCCGAGAAGGAGACGATAGCACATAACACACAATTATTTTTTATAAATAGATAAATTAGATGTACTCTGAATTAATTTATCGGGAAACGTGTCGACTCCTTCGGGTTCCACCTGCTGTTTGCTGCACAAAGGAGGGAGACCACAGAAGAAAGAGGGAGGGAGCTGTTAGGAAGTCTTTTTTAACAGAGAAAAATTGACAAAATCGACAAGAACTGAGAGAATCATGATCCAAGGATGACAAAAGTTGTGTGTGTACAAACTCGCTGCACTCCTGCTGGCGCTGTGCTTTTCATCGAGGCTTCGCATCGCTTCCGTCCGTGCTTAATTGGGGGCCCGTTGATTGGCTGCCACGTTCAGAGGCTGGTGATGTTGTTGGGACTTTAGCAGACTGCCTAATTGATGTTTGACCCTGAAATGACCCCGACGGAGCTGAGAGTGGAGGGGCATTGTCTTGTCTCACGAAAAGGAATCGGCATCTCTGAGGGCCGAAGACTTTCCGCCATCGGGTTCACCGAGATTGAACTGCGACGCTTTCCCTTCTTCGGTTGGTGCCCGCGGGGGAATTGAGCTTCAGTCGGGGGGGGGGGTGTTACACATGAAAGCGGACCTTTCATCAAAAATGGACGATAGTGAGAATGTGAGTTTTGTGGAGTCGGTACTATTTGTGTCTTAATCAGGAACACAAGTGGGTGCTATAACAGCCCAATACTTATTATTTAACTGGCACCATTAGCGATAAGTATTTTCCTTTTTATGACACGGCACATTGCTGTAATGAATCTGGTCTTTGGTGTTAAGGTAAAAGGAACACAGTCTACTGAACATACACACATTTGTGAGTGAGTGTGTGTGTGTATGGCTGGCGCTTTGCTGGGAGGCTATATGACAACTGAGTCATATTCAATTACAATACAGCCATATTGCATGATTCCTTTCAGAGCCTCAGCTTCGAAGGGCAAGCATGAGATGCCTTTAACCCTCTGGAAAGCGTCGGCGCGTCCTACGGTGTTTACTCGACGGTTATGTTCACATCTCCACGGTAACACGTCGCATAAATATGGTTCTGATGTTGCCGTAGTCTGTAGACGTTCTGCTTCCGTGTCCTTCTGCTCACGAGATCGTACGTGATTCGCTCAGCGAGCCGAGAGCTCGGACGTTTGTGTCGAGCTCCGCCCGGCAACGTAATTTGTGGAATCGTGTGTCCGTCAATATTGTGTGAAACTAACCAATGAACACTCTGGGAAATCACTAAGGACCTCCCACCTTACGCTTCAGAAAAACACTGCCGTTTTCAGTCAGTAAAACATTTGTTTTTATATATAGAACATATTTTGTTCTTGTTTGGAAAACTGTTGTTGAAAAACAGATTAAAATATCTAGTAAATATTTAGCTTGAAAGCAAAAAACGGTTGTAATATAATTTTTTATATTAGCATACATCCCATGATGCTTGATCTGTATAGTCATTTCTCAGACCCATTTTATCTCAGTCCCTCTCACATTTGGTGAAAGTAGAGCGACAGACAGCACTTTTACTCAAAAGACAAAATATTACTAAAATTTGGTTTTATACATTTATTTACATGTTATTCATATATTCCACCACTTTTGTGGTAAACTTTCCAGCACTGTCACGAACCGGGCCATCACAACAAAGAGGGATACACACAAGTAGTAGCTAACAGAAAGGGTTTTATTTAACTTGGGTGTGGCGTGTGGAGTCAGTAGCTTCAGTGGTGGAAGTGTGTGATATGTTGTAGTGTTGGGTCAAACCGTGTTCTCGTACAAGCAGCCAAACGGGGTCCTGAGACTAGAGGGCCTTTTAAATGCAGCTCTAGTACACAAGGCCCAGGTGTTGCCAGTGCTGCTGATTACCTCAGGTGTTTCCACTCTTCTGATGACCCTTGGCCACGCCCACCTGCAGGGACACGAGCCAGTGGCCGAGAGGGTCGTCACAGCACCAAAACAGTTCGTCAACATGAGCAAAGGTATGTTTTCACAAGAGATGTGAAGAATTTTAATAAATCGGACTTCAACTTTTTAGCTTTAGGGCCAAATTACCTCTTTAAACTGTAGCTTTAAGACAGTGGTGCTTAATTATATAGATAGCTGAGATTGTTTAGCATTTTTCTATGTATTATATCCAAGTGCCTTTTTTAAAAGGTGAATTTAAGAAATTATGTAAAAGTGATGATGACCCACAGTCGACCCCTTTACGTTATTCTCAGGCATATTAAGCCAAAGTGCTGTCGGGTTCTCTATGAAGAGGAAATGAATATAAAGTCACGGTCTGACAACTAGAAATGGAAAATATGTCAGTGGGATGTTTCCTTATGTACAAAAAAAGTGCAGCGAGCGGTGTGCAAATTTGTAGACTGGACAGTAAGATTGCAGCAATTTGTCAATCAAGATTGTTACGATTTCATTTGTGATTCAAAAAATTCAATTAAGCTCCAGATTATGTCGGCCGCTGGATCATCTGAACCAGTGTTCTTGACTTTTAATTTCAAATTTTTTTTTTTCAAGAATTGTCATCCCCGTAATGATTTCTTTCACTTGAACGAGACGCCTTTTCATTGAACTCCTTTTGGCTTGCGCAGGACTTAAAGCCCTGACAACTTCAACAACCCGTTGCAAAAATTACTAAACATTGCACGTCTGCTCATACTGCAAAAAAAAATAAAAGTGTAGCTTTCGCCTGTGATCCTGTGATCCTGAGCATCGCGGGCGCTCACGGCTGTCACAGTCTGACTACCCCGGCAGCCGCGGAAGATTTGCACGGGACTTAAAGCCCTGACAACTTCAACAACCTTTTGCAAACGACTAAACATCGGCAGGTACTTGTCCCGACGAGGCTTTGACACGGAAACTGCTTGCCACGTTGCAGTTCAGCCTCTGTTGTTGTCTTCCACGTAGCTGGAGTCAAACTGAGCCGCCGGCGGTGATGTTCATGCTGTAAAGTGGCAACTTTAAAGAGAGCACAGAGCAAGCTGTGAGTTGACCTGGATGTTAATAAAAAATCCTGATGATAAAAATGTCTCAAAAGTCCTCTCAGATTTGATGCTGGGAGGAAAATTATACAGAAGAGGAGCCTCATATTGTTTGTGTGTGTTATTTCAGTTTTTTGTATCTTTTGGCAAGTCAAATTACATGTACAGTATTTGGGAAATTGGTGCTGTTATTTATAGAAATGTCACTATTATTATTTTTAAGATGCGGCACATATTGACAAATGTATCAGTGAGAGCTTTGACAAAAAAGATGTCCGTTAAAGAAATGTCATAAACAAGTCTGCGATAAAAGGGAAGATTCAAGAGTTTAAGACGTCTTATTTTGATCCAATGTTGAGACTCTCATCATGTTTTTGTGGGTTTTTTTTTTTAATCGGCACCAACTTAACGCCGGCTTTTGTTGCACATTCAAAGTCGGCAATAGACAAAGTTGTTTCTCAACATCCTAAAAATAAGTAAGAATGAGTGAGAAGCCATCTGTGCGTTTCTACCTGGATTCATAGGCGCTAGCGTGGAACATGTTTATTCATTTAAGTCGGGATTTCAGCAAGTTTAGTTTAGTTTTCTGTTGTTTTGCAATGTTTCCTATGATAAGCATGTTGTCATGGTTTTCAACTTGTAAATGAAACAGGCAGTGCTATGATTACTAAATTATTGTTCTTATCACTTTTTAGTCTGCGTTGATTTGGCCATGGTGGCTGTCACAGCCAATGCAAAGTTAAAAGTTACAATTGTTTGATCTTTTTTTTAATCGCTTGAAGGGATAGTTCAGGTGTTTTAGAGTGGGGTTGTGTATTATCTACAATAGATGGCCGTATGGAGAAAAAGACAAGAGTTACTGCAGGGGAGCAACGCAATGTATTGCTGTGGACTGGAGCCGAGGCAAAAGGTCTTTTAGACTTCTAAAATAAATCAATATGTTTAAATGTACGCTATATTTGGAATATTTTCACTGCTTTATCGTTCCGACAGACAGCCCTTTCCAACGGGAACGCTTTCTAAGCTTTCTTCAAAGCCATTAGACTCCATTTACCAAAAAAAACGGTATTGTCTAGTGTCAGTTGCCCATTGGAAAATATTCTAAATAAAGCAACACGCTTTAACTGATATTGATTTGATTCGATGGGCCTTTCTTTTAGAAACAGGTTTTTGCTGCTGCCCTCGTCTGCAGCGGTGCTTTGCTTTCCATCGAATGAGGTCTTCTGCTAACGGTACTTCGACATGTGCGCCGACCCGTAGGGGCCGGACCTCGGGACTTGAACCTGCAGCCGGCTGTCTGCCGCTGGGCTGCTGGCCCCGAGCTCCACCTCCTGAGCTCATCGCGAAACCTCGTCCCTGCGCACATTCTACACAGATGGACAAAAAAGTACACGAGCGTGTGAACACACACACACACACACTCGCAGCGTCGGCGCCCGCTGTCTTCGGTGCCTGCGGTGCTGTATTTGGATTGGACCATCTGTTCGAGAGTCACCTGACAGGTGTAGGTGCAGCTCTCTCTCGCTCTCTTTGTCCTCTGCTCTGTCGGTGGATGTGGGGAAGTCACAAATTAGCATACGCGGTCAACTGTTTAGATCTTAATCTCTTGCAGATCGATTTAGAGCTGGTAACTTTAACTGTTTTCAAAATTATGTTTTACGAACGTTCATCAGGTTGTGGATGTGATCCAGTTTATGATTAATTGAGTCCTATTATTAAACACTCATGCTGTGTTCTGAAAATATAATAAATATCTGAAACTTAGTTTACTCTCCTCATAGTTCTTATTACATTGAATTACACTATTTTCCTGGAAACTAAGCCTAACCATTACTTTAACATTAAACCACGTAGTAAACCCCCAACTGTAATGATTGGCGTTATGGGGACCCACAAGGAAGGCGAGTCCCCACAATGTGAGTGTGTAAACAGATGTTTGTCCCCACAAGACATGTAAAACACACCCGCATTCACACACACAACCTTCCTCTCGACCCTTCAAGCCCATTTTACTCCAGTGACGTGAACTGAGGCAGCCGCCGTAGTATTCTAGTTTGTGGCAATGCAGAATGTGTGAATACACAATTTTGAAGGCTACGGTTCAGCGAACCTGGCTGGACGGCTTCTGTAACTTCATACATGTGCACGACATCCAAGGGATATCGTGTTATATTATTTGATGTCACCGTGCATCCAAAAGGGACTGTACTTCATGCTGCAAGAGAACATTATTTTTATTTTACTGTATGCAAGGTACAAATGTGAAAAAAATAAAGAAACAAAAACAGAAATAAATCAGGGTGGTACAGGAGACAATACTTCCCTGTGGCTCTTTTCACTTAATCCTGACCAGATATGGATCTGTGTTCCTCCTTCCTCTGGCAAGAATCAAGGAAAGATTGCCCATACAAATATATATATTTGTTTTTTATTGTTGTACTGTCAAATCTTAAATGAAACACAGCACTTGTTATCGAGCAATGGAGTCAACAGATGGCGGGGAAAGAGAGTGAGATGGGAGAGAAGTCAGTCAGAGGGGGGGGGGAAGAAGAGGATTGCATCTATATTATCCCTGAAAGCCCAAATTATGTTGAGCTGCATTCGTGCAAAGCAGATTATAAATGTGTAAGATGGAGGGGAAATAAAGAAGAAGCAGGGCATGAAACACTCATGCACATAAATTAATGTGAAAGTACGATTATTTCTGACTAAATTAACAAGCATTAACCACTAATTGCATGAACCCTACGGTAATTTAAGTTCGACCAACTTTGTTTAAGTAGTGTTAAGAACGCCATGATGTCGATTGGATTTTGTTCCTTTTTATTATTTCATTCTGAAGACAGCAAACACGTTAAGGGCTCTTAGCAGACCTTTGCACCGGCACCTGTTGTTTACAGATATAGTAAATAGAGTATGGAGGATGGAGAAGATAAGGCAGCGTGGGCTCGAGCTTTCTGCGTCTTTAGACGAGTCACCTGTTCTGTGGATTGGAAAGAGATGCACGGGGAGCTTTGCATTCATTTAGTAATCCTTGCTGCTGGCACGCTGACTATTAACACACACTTTGATTCTTCAAAGACTGGTTCAGAGAGAGAGAGATATGTTTGGAATGCTTTATTTTCTGTTTGCATCTTTTAAGGTTCCTCTGTAGTTTATCTTGATGTTGGCTACATGCACATCCACGGTTCAGAGCCCCTTTTCATGGCTCACATTGCTGGCCGACCTCACTAATGTTCTTGGGGTTGAATGGGAGCAACTCCCCATCCCTCCAGCCAGGTTACAAACTCTTGATGCAAAGCTTTCCCGGAGATTTGTCATTTCTCAAAAATGTGTATGTGTGACCTCAAATGTACATTTTTTTATTTTTTTAATGACCAGAAACCGAGGTCCATACTTGGTTGGAGTAGTTTGATGGTCCTCTGTTGGTCATGCAGGAAACAATGTGTGTGGGGTGTGTTGCTTACTTTTGGGGACACATTTTATACTGAGGTTAATTGTGGATAGCTTAGCTGATTCTTGGGTCGTCAGGTAAGGTTAGGTTGAAGGTGAGGGTGAGGCAAAGTGGGTAGGATAAGGTTACGTCTCCAGAAAATGACTCTAAGTCATTGTAACCTAAACCGTGTGTGTGTGTGTGTGATCTATTTTTTTTCTCCAATTTGGGCAGATGGTGTTGATCCATCATCTCTTATTGTTGAGGTGACGGCACACCTGTGGCTACTTAAGCAGGTCTTTTTGTGAAGTTAATCAGTCATCTAAAGGGCAGCGTGATCATGCTGTCATTCATTAGTTAATAGTTTTCGCACTGGAAGGTTAAAACTACCTTTTCTGTTTTTCGGATAACGTTAAAGTCTAACTTGTATATAAATAATTTGTACGAGAAAGACATTGGAAGAAGTGAAGAAGAAACGATGAGTCACTCTGCTAGCAGACACACACACACACACATACACACATTTATGCTCATAAACTTTATAGATCCTTCAAAAAATGTCTTGTGAAGTACAAATCACTAAAATGAAAAGTAGGGAAACTGCAATAGAAAGAAGGAGAGACTAAGTGAACAAAAAGGCAGAAAGGGAGCAGAGGGAGATGGGAAAGTGCACCGATGACATAACCACTTTAATATTTAAACGGACAGAGGTCTGTCTGGCTGTTCATGCAACGCTTTCAGATGAAACATTCAGAGGTTTGACTGTTATTCAACAATGTTGGAACTGAATTTTTTTTGTAGATTTCTACTCAATACCTCATTCGTTGGTTATTGGATTGAGAGCATCTGGTCAATGAGAGAGAGGACATGTTTAATTCAAAAGGCGATAAAATAATATGGAGCATGTCTGAAGGCACCCACACAGCGGCATGCCTTTTCGAGCACTCTTTATTTTACATTCATAGACACACTCTCAAGCACACTTGGGCCACAAAACAGCTGCCACCAGACACACACACAAACACCGGATCGGGCTGACTCAGCAAAACCACGGGACCGTCTCTGTAATTTAGGGCCGCTTCGTTTGGGTCCTCTGGAGAGCAACGTTGATTTTAAAGCTCAACTTAAGTGAGGTGTTTGTTTTTTAAATTATTATTCTTTTTTTTATTAAAAGCAGCAGCTGCTAAAGAGACAGTTGTGATGAACGCCATATAAAACCGACATAATGGCCGAATCAGTTGTGCACTAATATATGCTATGAAGCTGCCATGTAAGCGCTGTCCAAGCAGGATGGATGTAAACAAGAGTTCATGTTTCTCTGGCAGAAAATCACAGGGAAATATATATATATATATATATATATATATATATATATATATATATATATATAATAAAAAAAAGACGTGTAAAAGGAAGAATGGAAGTGTGGTGACTAAAAAGCGAGGCAGAAATGGCGAGAGAAGAAGAAGAGAGCACTGGTGATATTATCGCGTTAATATTCCAAGGGCAACTGTCAATCAAGCTGTTTGTGTCAAGTTTTAGAGATGAAAGAAAACCCGGGAAGTAGAAAAGTCCTAAGCTTGTCTTATCAAGGCAATGAATGAACCGTCGAGTCCAAACCAGAGTCAACTGATGCATCATCATGATCAAATCTTACTGTCTGCATATGGACTTCAAAAGGATGATAGAGATACCTGATAAGGACCTTCTGAGGCATTTTAAGAAAAAAAAACATTGACACCTTTTTATTAAAAATGGATTCCCACATTACAGTTTTTGGAGGGCTGGATGAAAATACAAATACGCAGACGCATTAAAGGCCTGTTTCCATCAACACCGTATCAATTCAGTCTGGTGACCGCTGCATGAACAGAGGACCTTGATTTCAACTTCAAAGCTTTAAATGAGAAAGCGGTTGAAGGCTGAAACAGTCAAAGAGAGTTGAAAGGATCTACACCGGCTTTATTGAGCATTTTAACTAATCTCCGCTATGTAACGGCCTTTTTTTCATCATGGGCTCTTCCAGAGCGGAGAAAACTAGGTGATGTTCTTTCATCCATGTCTAGTCTTTATTGGCTGTTTTCTGGTGCAGTCTCACTCTGAATGTAAAACGCCATCAACACAGTCTGCAGGTTTCACTTGGCTCGAGATGCTATCATAATATCAATTTCACAGCGTGCGACTTAGTCGTCATTGGTGCAACACAACACGTTCATTCCATATACTCCGATTCTAGGTTTCAAGAGATTAATATTTGATCCGCTCTGAAGGGATTTGGTCAAAACGGATTTAAATTAATCTAAGTTTTTCATCAAGTTATTTCTAAATTTAGTCCTGAAAGTTACAAGTTTAGTGTTTTTATAGATTTTATTTATTTTTAATGCCATTCATGTGAAGAAAATTCGGAAGGAAAAAGTGGTTAGATTTAGGCAACGCATCAGGGTTTGGCAAGTCAGTAAGCGTATTTCACAAAATGTTCAATTATTCCCCTCTTTGCGAATGAGATGTCTTTTTTTTTTTTTATTTCAAAATGCAAAGACGACAAACAAAGATTGAGTCCATGAGCCTTCTTACTCTGAATGGAGCGGAGACAGACGAGGCCATCAGCGACTTAATCCGACTGGCATTGGTAGGGAATACATAATGTATTAAACAACCACATCGATGTTGCAGTTTCCTTATGAAACGACTATCGTAGGGATTGTTGCACAATAGGCCTGGAAAAAGACGCCTAGCCAGCTGAGAAATTAAAAAGGAAGGAAGATTTGTCTTCTTAGCCATTCATTGGAAAACCAGAAAACCATTCGTTTGATGGAATCCCAGAAAGATGCAGTAATGTATGTATGTCAAGGTAAAAAGTGATGTTTCCCATCTCCTAAATACTTTTAGAGGTAGAGAGAGGATTATTTTTTTGGGGAGTAAGAAAGTTTCGAGCTGTCAGACCTTTTTATGGAAGAAGGGAGGAGAAGGGAAAGACAAGAGGGGCGAGAAAGAGACAACGTGTGCGTTTGAGTCTTTTAAATCTTTAAATATACCACCTCCTTTCTGTCTCCGTCTCTCTACTTCACTTTCTCCGTCTGTCCTCTGAGGATTTAGGTGACTCGGAAAGCAATTAAAACGGGAATCGCTGCAGCTAGACATCGAAGGAGACGGAGAAGGAGAGCAGGGAGGCTGAAGAAAGGGGTTTTGGAAGGAGGGAGGGAGGGAGGTAGAGAGGGAGGTGAGGAATTGGAGATGGGCATGCTGTAAGAATGCTGTTCCTGGAGTGTTTCTGTGAGCACAGTATTTGGGTGCATTTGACTACATGTGTGCATAATTCGATATCCTCAATGTGCATGTTCAGTACGTCTTTGTTCATCCTCGTTTGTTGGCGTTTCGGCGGGGGGGGGGGGGGGGGGGGGGGGGGGGGGGAGTGTTTGCTTATGCAAATCAGATATGAATGAAATCCTTTTGAATGTGTGCATGATGTAGTTACAGCAAGTTCCTCCTTTTCAAAGCTGTGTGTGGGAGAGCTCGGCAGCTGCAGCGTGATTACAGCGCCATAAGCCTCCGATGGAAAATAAAGCCGCATGCCTCCATGGGAATACCTCTATATGGGATATGAAGGGTTCATCGTATCTTTTTTTTAAATTTTTTTTTAAAAGGAACAAAACTGTTAACAGCCTCACCCTGAGCGCCGGTGGCATTTTGGGTATTCATAACGAATTTCTTATAGACGCAGATGTCACTCGCATAGGTAGAACGTACACTCTGTGGGAGTAGTTTGTTTGATGTAACCCACTACCAAGTAGTATCGAAACTACTCCAGTTAAACAATATCAATCAATCATTTTATGCCCAATAGGAGAAATAATAAAATACCATTTGTAAGGTTTTCCTGGCAGCCAATCACAGCCATATATTTTGGATTTAATGCAATGTATGATGTGCCCACTACTGCCGAACCCTCATCCCATACTGCCTTCACACCCCCATCCAGGTTTTTTTTTTCTGGGGGTAACCGGAGGGTTCCCGCCACCGTGGGGGAGGGATCGGGCCGGCGCCGGCATTGGCGGTAACTAGCTTACAGGCTACACTTATAATTCACACGATGGGTATCGGATGAAGTTAAGTGAAAGAGTTCGGAATACCTTTTTAACGCTACTGCTATCGATACTAGCGTCGTGATGTAACGATGCCCAGCCCTAAATATGAACATCCATAAATCTGATTTTAGATATCATAATAAAGCACCTCTCACCCACTGTACGCTCGGGTTGCAGGACAGTACACTCCCAAAATGTAATTCATCATATTAACAGCTGTATGAGGATACGTTGACTGAGCCGGAAATGACGACCAGCATTTCCCCTGGTGTGAATAGAGGACTCGTTTGCTTGGAGCCTCCTTTCTCTCTCTCTTTCCCTGTCTTAACTCTTATGAGAGGCAGGTCCTCTATCTGTATCTGTGTACTGGCTGCAAAAAAAAAACAAGAAAAAAAAAGTATAAACTTCACAGATTAAGGGGACATTTATTTATTTTTTTTATACACAACCACAGCTAGACATGCATGTGTATGTTAAAATGTGTTCTTGCAGCTGACTACCAGTCACGCAAGCATGCTGCAGGGTATTGAACCTGTGTTCTGAATGGATACGTATAGTTTTGAATTATTGAACTCTTTGCTGTGTTTCTTCTATGGGGAGGGAGGCTTCTAATACGTTTATACACATTAATATGTGTGGTGATCTCCAGGAAAACTACTGGACCAGTCAAAGGGGATCAATATGTGTGCGTGGCTCATGTTAAAATGACTATTTTTCACATTTCCATCAATACAAATTAACATTTGCTCAGTCCAGAATTGCTTCGATTTCCGAGATGACAGTGATGTGAGTGAGTGGAGAACGATGTCTGGCATTTATTCTACAATATTTGTTGGCGCGGTGCAATTGTTGGTCGGCTGGAATACTCTCATCGTTCTTTTTTTTTTCGAACTGGCTTTTTGAAAAGGAGCTGATTGGACCAATCATCTTGAATGACTTGCAGGTCCACGTCGCCGGTTGACATCTGGCGTGCACATTAGTCTCTCCAGTGAGATTACGCAACATATCATTACCTCGTGACACCCTTCTCTCGGCCGGCGCGTTATTTGATTGCTTCCTTTTCAAATGCGAGTGCGGGGGCACGTTTTATCTTTTTTTCTTCTATTTACATATAACAAAACCTTCGCTGACGTCGCGTCTCCACTACGAAGCCGCGACAGTCGCATTAAAAACAGAGCGGCGTATGCCGGGACATGAATCACCAGACTGATATAAATGTTACTGAGACACTAACATTATTACCCTGAATGCTGCCGAGTAGATATGAGATTATTGCAAAAATAATAATGTGTTTGTGGTGCACTGTTCACAAGTAACTACACACACGCACACACATCTTTCCCCAAACAGCATTAATAAACACCGAGCTGAAAGTGGCACAGTTGCTATTAATAATGTCCTTTTTAAGAAAGCTCAGGTAGTTGGTCGCACACACACAAACACACATATCCCTGTACTACTTTTGTTGCGAGGACCCACATTACCATTGTGCATTCCCTAGCTGCTCACGATAATCTAAACCATCACAATTAAAGCCCCCCCCCCCCCCCCCTTCTCTTACCCTGACCTTAAATCTAATCAAACCTGCATCTTAAAACCAAGTCACAACCCTCTAACTCTTGAAAACCGGCCCGAATGTCCTCATTATCCGTAAATGCACTCAATCTGTGGTTAAAAATGCCGGTCCTCACAATGCAGCAGGTACGAGAACACACACACACACACACACAAACAAACATCTAGATCCCGAAGCACACTTCGGTCTTCAATGGGAGAGTAAACAAAGTGCTCATTTCATCCCAGTCTCTTAGGTGTATGTGTGTACCCGCGTGTGCATGCAGCTGAAAGAATATTGTAATTTGTGTATGTTTATTTATCTGCATGTGTGCGCGTGTGTGTGTGTGTGTGTGTGTGCCGTCAGAGGAATAAACCTGCTTATGTCTGCATTCCCTCCTTTTTTCCCCACCACCGCTGATGAGAGTGAGAGAGAGAATTAGAAAGGTTGACTCACACAGAAGGCCTCACACAGGTCAGTAACCTTCACAGTCACCCGTGTGTGGTCATTAAACACGCGTCACATAACCATCAGGACCGGTTGGAGTCTGCTTCACGGATGGGGTTTGAGGCCAAAACACAGTCTCAGTAACACCGGCGTATGAATATGTATCTGAATGAGTGCATGCCTACTTGTGACGCGTTCTCGTTGTTACGTAACCCAGATGTCAGAGAGGGTGTCATGCACCCTTGGAATCTGGCCATCTACACACATCTCTCGAGGACCACTTTACCTGTTGGAGGCAATGGTAGCTCTGCAGTCTATTGGTTTTTTTGTGTGTCTGTTCCAACAATAAATCATATTCAGTGAGATGGGTCAAAATAATAAAACTGAAATAAGTAGTTTCCCCAAACAAAACAAACCGGCAAACCAAAAGAGAAACGATACAAGAAGAATATAACTTCCTGACCTCAAATAGTGAAGAAAGATTTTATGAAAGAAAACGACTTCCTTCCTATAGGCAGAAGTATTTAGAAATCCCCATTAATCTGGTCTGGACAATTATGGCTGTATGGAAAATACGACTACATCGACCAATCATATAACACGGTCCCGCCACGTATACTTAGCCGCCAGGGAAAAACAAGTCACCCAGGATTATGGGATATCATTGAGAGATGAGTTTTGTGGCCATGTCTCAGATTATTAATGATTAGATTAAAGACTAGATGTATACTAGTGGGCTGAATGGGCAAAACAATGATAATGAAGGACTTCACCAACAAGTTCTCACACACTGAATTCAGATTAGGTTCAGGGTTAAAAACAAGTATGTAAACCTTCAAATTAAAATAGCATGATACATATATATATATACAGTACCTACGATACCTCAACAACACTGTTGGACACAAACACCGGTCTCCTGGGTGAAAGTCATTTTTTGTTTGTTTGACCCATCCACCTCCACTTCCTCCCACCCTATGTGGGATTTCTCTGGTCTTTCTACGACGTCATCACACGTCCGGAGCATCTTCTCTACGTTTCTTATAATAGTTCACTTGAAAGCCGTGTGTGTGTGTGTGTGTGTGTCCTCCCAAGTATAGTAATACATTGGAAATGTAACAACGTTTGGACATTCCTTGCCTCTCCAAGAATATAACATGAATATAACATTTTGAATTAGGTTTATGTGTGTAGTTGTTGCGGTTACGGTTGCGGTGTGTCCACACGAGCTGAGCTATGCAACCGTTTGTGTGTGTGTGTGTGTATGTGTGTGTGTGTGTGCGTTGATGCGTCCATGCTCTCGTGAGTGTCTTGTCAGATAACCGGTCAGAGCACGTCATCGCCTGCTAAACGGAAACTAGGATACGCTCCCTGCGCGCCAACGATATCGCTCCATTCCCCTCCTCCTCCTTTTTTTTTTCTTCTTCTTCTTCTTCTTCTTCTCCGGTTGATTTCAAAGGATTGCAGCATCCGCTCTGCGTCGAGCCCCTCGGGCTGCGGAACAAGACATCCGAATAATAGAGCAGCAAGTGAGCTGAACTCCAGAAGAAAGAAGAAGAAAAAAAAGAAGGCCGCGACTTTTAATCTTCATCTCGAGCTATCTGTTACAACATTGGAGCAGCTCCAGTTCATTTAAAAAAAAATCTCAAGTCAATATCGCCTCTCCTCCTTTCACCCCCCGGTCCATCTGAAGTCAATCACAATTAATGAGCCTTCCACTTAGCGACAAATTAGTGACACAGTATGCATGCATTAGCTGTCCTTGTCCATCATGTTATGGCCGGTTATTTCTCTCTGGACTCCTTCTTGGTAACCGGTGGTGTTGATCCCAGATGGTCATACGGCGCCGTGCGGTAAAATCCATGAAACATTGCGTGTCTTACGCGGCTCACACGGACGGGGCAGATAAAAGCTCTTGTACACTCAGCAGCCTTTTGAAGATGGGGAAATGACAACAACAACAAAAAAAAAGAACGAAATTGTCCAGAACGTCAAAAAAAAGAAGAAAGAAGCTATCGGGATATATTTTTGCTAGCTTCCCCAACGAAATGTATGATCCTGTTCATGATCCAATGCGATCCCTTTTAGTAAAAATACATTCATTTGATTGCACTGAAATGAATTGAATTACCACAAGAGGCACCTTGTCCCGCCCAGAGAGGAACACACTTTTATTGTTCACATTTAAGTTCATTGCCCCGCGTAGAATCATATTGATCCACCTTTTTGTGAAAAATTGGTGGCAATTTAGATCACGAACAGTAGCAGGTAGATTCAAGAGAAGAGCTTCCTGTCTGATTAGTCTAAATGAGGAGATCAGAGCTATTCAGGTCAAGGGATGATTTCCAGACTGCTATTTCCCTTAATTTACACGTAAATAAATTCAAATTGGCAGAACGTCCGACGGCCACACGAGCGTCAGAAGACTGAGAGCGTGCGGGCGGCTGAGCGAAGCGGTGCTGAGAGCCACTGTATTTGCTTTGCAAGCTGCATTTACACATATAGGGGTTTGGCTCAACACTGTGTTGGCAGATGATAGCTTTCTCTGGTTTATTATTCCACCCCTCGACTCTTTTTGCAAAGAAGAGATTATGCAAATACATAGTTTCTTAAGTTCCTCATTGCCATTTTTGCTTGCTCTGTCTGAGTCTGTGTAACTGGGCCTGTCTTTCTGTCTGCAAGTGTGCATGTTTGGCATGGCTATATATATATATATATATATATATATATATATATATATAGATATGTGTGTGTGTGTGTGTGTGTGCAGTCTTTGTTTGTACACACTCGCAGTCAAAGAAAAGGAAAAATACACAGTTATTGTCTAATCCTACTATCACCCTTATGTTTTCCTTCCTTGCTTGGAGGCTGGAGTGTGTATGTGAACACACGCACGCACACACAGTTCTTTTAAGAATGAACCGAACAACATGATTAGCGACACCTACACGCTTCTCCACACGCGTCAGTTCGGTTGGTGCACACGTCCGCGTTTTGACGATGACAACATTACTCTTGACATTTTAGTTTTTAGTTTTTTTTGAGAATCCATTCATACGGCGTCTTCCTTCTCAAGTCGTAGGCTTTGCGTATCAAACAATTTGCAGGCATCCGCCGCCACAATAAGGCTTCACAAGCGTCCCGAAGTCAACCGAGACGTGTCGTCATGTTGTGGAAGCTCTATTAAAATCTCAAGGAGGAGAAGAACGGGGGCCGCGGTCCAATAGTGTGTTTTTTTTTTCTATGTGAGTGAAATGATCCGGAAGTATTTCGGACAGCCACAAGAAGAGCTGGTCCAACTCTCTAAAGGGAATGGGAAAGCTTCAATGCTTCCTTTCATGTCTCCTTTAACACAGGTTACACAAGACCTACTTTTATGAAAGGAAAAAACCTCATTTTGCGCCCCCCCCCGCTCCAAGTCCTTATGAAGTCGTTTTCCCATCTTCCTTTGACCCCAATGACGTCTTTTCCCTCCAAGTCAAGGAAAAGTGGTTCGGAAATGACTAAGGATATTATTTTCTTTCTGACTATTCTTTCACCAGTTATTTTAGAGTTATTTTAATGGTTATGCCTCGTGATTCAAATTCAAGATTAACATAAATTAACAAACTGAACAAAACCAAAATAAACACTACCAACTAAAAATTTAAAAAATAAGACAACCGGTGCAATTAACCCCAAAAAAGGTATCAAGAAATTAGTGCTCATGAACAAATCCCCCCCCATCACTCGTTGTTCAGGGCACTTGGTACATACTGATTGACCACTTCCTGGATTAGAAGAAATGGCTATGACGATATCATGATATTTAGACATATTGCCCAGCCAGTTATGACGTAACTGTTATTTAAAAGTGTGAAATGTCAAATGTTTTTTCTAACGTCGTCTTCTCTCTCTTTCTTTCCTCTGCTTTCTGGCCCTGCATACATCTCACGTTGTGCCAAACAGGTAAGTGATGATTTCTCTTCTATCTATCCATTGATCCACCCATCTCCCTGCACCTCCTACGTGGTCATTGCCCATGGACTAACTTCCATCCTCTGACTGAGCACAAATCTGTGCTCAGTCTTGCAGCGCTGTGTTCAGCCAGTGTGATAATGCATGGATGGTGTTGCTACTCTAGCGTGTGGGGGGGGGCGATATGCCAAGGCCTGTGTGTTTTATGCTCCGCGCTGTCTAAATGGCCGCCAGCCGCCGTCGCCTCGGAGGAGGAGGCCTTCGCCTTGCCCTCGCTCCACTTCACCCCCCCCGAATACAATCACAACTTCTGAAGCGAGAGGGAGAAAGGGGAATAGATGGAGAGGGGAAGATGAAGGGAAAGTGATTTTTTTTTTTTAGAGAGAGAGAGAGAGAGAGAGCAGCTGGGCCATCAGACGTTGCACCGGAAATTAATTATCGTGCACATCCGCTCTGAGCCCCGCATAAACGTCACGACTTTCAAAAAAAAAAAAGTCACCGCACGAGGTTCGAGCATCGGCAGAGGAGCCGGAGCCGTGCGGCAAAAAGGTTAGGGAGTCACCCTGGAGGAGAATTTCAAGAGTCGGTAATTTATTATTTTTAACCTGGAGGGCAAATGAGTGCAAAGAGTGAAGGAGAGCGAGGAGACGGATCCCAACAGGAGGGGCTGATGTGTGAAAATGGAGGGGGGGTGGGGAGAGGACACAGTAAGAGGGTTGACGAGAAGACAAAGTGAGAGACGGGAAGATGGGGGAGAACGGAAATAGTTCCGCGGACACGGAACGCATGCAAAAAGTGAGTGAAAGTGAATTTGGGTCCAAACAAGATGGCGGGGCATTACAGGAATACTTGTATGGCCAGAGACGCTGCAGAAGATCAGCTAATTGCTGTTGGTTAATACATAGTTACAGCACGTAAACCACTGAGCAGGGTTCGTACGGTCATGGAAAACCTGGAAAAGTCATGGAATTTTTTTAATGGTTATTTCCAGGCCTGGAAAAGTCATTGGAAAAAAATAAAATCCTAAAAGTTTTGATAGCCATGGACATTTGTTGTATTCCTATGTTCATTTACGCTGAGTTTGAAATAATGAATATGTTTTTAAAATATAAGCAGGCATACGCAACATTTTCTCACTTTTTCATGTATACAAGATGAGATTTCACACAATGTTTGGTCATGGAAATTTGGTTTAAAGTCATGGAAAAGTGATAGAAATCAATTGTTCAGAAATGTGTATGAACCCTGCCGTCTTATGAAGAAAAAAATAGCTAACCCTGCCATTTAACCTCCAGATTCCTGTCCTTCCTGATTCTTTGTGTTGTCGAGTTTGACACATGAAAGGGCACTCTTTGCAGGTTCTTTTGCTTTTTTTCTTCTTTTTCATACATAATTGATTTGTGTCACATAATGAGGCGGAAATGAGTCCGTGGCCGACCCAGCAGGTCCAATACGGTTTCAAAATAGCTCCGGCACAGGAAGGGGGGGGCAGATTTCTAGAGGTTCTTGCCCCGGAGGATCCCTCACGAATCACAGGAGGAGAGCAAGGAGAGGGTAGGGAGCAGGGGGAAATAAATAGGCGTAGCGGGCTTTATGCACAGGGGTGTTAGTAATACCCTTCAAGAAGAGCTGTCCTTTTGAGTGGACAGAGGGCCGGAGTCGCGTCGTGTTGCCCCTCGGGGGGGGGGGGGGGGGGGGTGGCCTAGCGGGGGTTGCACTGCGAGTGGCCGATCTCATTTTCCGGAGAAAGTTTTCAGCCGCGAAAAAAAAACTGGGCCACCGAGCCGCCTGGTAGACGTCACGCGCTCGACTTTGAGCCGTTATGCCACAGCGTCAATCATGTCACTGTAACGTCTCTGCTGACTCTTCTTAAAGTCACACGCATGGATGACAAAAAAAAAGAAGGGATTGAACTAATATAGATAAATAAATTCGTCGGAAAAAAAATCCCCCAAAAGAATCCCAATACATCACGCCTTACCACAATAACATACCACGTGCAAGCACAGCTAGCACCACATTAATTTATAAAAATACATGACTTATTAATCCATTTCTTACAAGAATACCTCAGCACTTCCCATTTTGACTATAACAGACCATCCCCCATCTTCTTGAAACACAAGAGTTAATAAATCAAGAGGTATGTACAGCTACTATGAGAATATGAACTATACAAGAGCTACACAATAATTAACGATACAAGAGCAATTTAAAGACAAAGTTACAAGACACGTGACAAGTTAATTCGCATGTTAACATCATCAGGTACAGCGGGGACGTCGTCCTAATGAATTCTTATGCGGCCTGTATGTTTAGTCATAAAGTACATCCACAAGCTCACCTGGGGAAAAATAATGAATAGGAACGATGATATCTTCCAGGTAGATATCGCCGTCTTGACTCGGCAGAGACGCAGCTAAAATCAAACCGGCATCTTCAGCCTGCAAAATCTCCATCAGAGAAGGCGGAGCAGAGACTGGCGGGCAGACAGATAGAGAGAACATGCGTGAAAATGCAATGAGATTGCATCGGAGGCAAAGAGATTTGTCTTGCTGACATGGCAACGCCGATGCCGTTCCCTGACTGCGGCGCTCATTAGGCAAATGCGGAGCGCTTCGAGACGACTTGCTCCTGCAGACCTTTTTTTTTTTTCCCCGATGGGGTTTCATTCGGTCTGATGTGACCGTTACCTGATTTTCCTCCATCCCGACCTTCAGTCTCCATAGTTTACTTCCTCTCTGTGTGTAGCGACAGCGGTGGAAGTATTTTAATAAGGTCCTCCCAGCTCCACAGGGACCCACGTTGCGTGAGCTCCCAAGTTGTATTCAGATCCGGTCAGGTATCAGGACCTTGTTTGCCAAAAGAACCGCAGCCCATTGATTACCAAAGGGACTAAGAGCACCTCAGCATAGAGATACTTCTGGGCGTCTCGGGCTCTGTCTCCATCAGTTCGTCTCAACCTAAGAGCTAAGTGGCTCTGATCACATCATTGTCATAACAGGGAGAACATTTTGTTTTTACTCAAGATGAGACGTGTGAAAGTTTTAACTTAAGATCTTTACTGAAGTAACAGTGCATATTATCAGCAAAATGTGCTCAAGCAATACAAGTAATTAATGCAGAATGTACCCTTTTCTTATATTGGGTCATGTCATTATTTATTACTTGTATATGTGACCTGGTGATTTGCCAGAGACGGCTGTACCGAGAACATATATGTTTTATTGACGGGTGGAGTAAACTACATGTTTAATACATCGATGAAAAGAAGTGCACAAACAAGAAAGTAAACCACGTGGGGCTAAACTGCAGTGGCAGGGAGGTGACTATAGGTCGTGACTACAGGTCTCCATACAACCAGGAGCAGCAGGGGTTGTCGGGTTATTGCACGTAGCAACAACAAGCGCGATCCAAATCCGTCCCCGTACACATTAGTTGTTCCAAATCGCCGTGTTTGAATCCAGAACGTGGCCCTCTGGAACATGGCGTAGTTCAAATGCACCCGCCCGCACCGACACAGACACACACACACACATACACACACACACACACACACACACACTTAAAGTCAGGGCCTGTCTTTGCCTCCTCCCCGTGTGGTACAATAGGTCTTGTGCCTTCCCAGCCAGCATCCCTTATCGCTGCAGGCGCTGCAATCTTACCCTGCTTTATTTATGAGCCCTCTCAGCAGAGAGCGAAAGAGGAGAGGATAAGAGAAGAAGAGAGAGAGAGAGAGAGAGAAAATGAATACTATTTCTGTTCATCTCCAAATTTGTTCTGTTTGTTTTTTGGTGCATATGGAGAGGTCAATGCCGATCTGGTTGGTTACAGTACACATGTCTCTCTCTCTCTCTCTCTCTCTCTCTCTCACACACAAAAACACACACTTTTTTTTTTGTTCACCCCGCAGCTGCACGTCTGCCATTGCTGCATCCGCTTTCTTCATGAAAAATGTACGATCAGCTGCGGACGAAGTCGCGGACGATTCCCCACGTCGGCTTCTGCATTTCATTTTTTTTTTTTTCCTTCTTCTTCCCCGATGTTGTTTTGTGCCCGCGGCCACGTTTTATAATCCGCAGCAGGCCCCCGAGGAGACGCGAACGTCGCCTACATACGTTACATAACCGACGGCATTAACATCGCGCCCCATCTCGCATGGGAAACAAACTCTGGATGTTGTGACCTCGATTTTTTTTTTTGTGTTAGTACAAGGGGGGTGGGTGCAGGAATTTAAAGATCAAGGCGAGCTCCTCTCAAGTGCGTTGGAGCTCTTACTTCCTGTCTCCAGTTGTTTTCCCCGTAGTCTGCAAGCGGAGGAAGACCACGCTACACAGTAGCCTGTTTTACCCCGGAGATGTAGCAACGCGGAGCTGTGGAATTGTCTTGACAGCGCTTGCGATGCGGCTTTGTTTGTCTTCCTGTGTCACTGGGAACACAAAATGCTTGCATCTTGTTTTCCGCCAGTAGGAGACGAACCATTTTACATAACTTTGGACGGGGGAGTGGGAGAGAGAGAGAGAGAGAGAGAGATTGTTGTTCTCATATTGATTCCGGGCGCTTTAATTCATTTTTTGGACAGTTTGCAACATCTAAATGTGAATGGTTTTTAAATGCCGTTCCGCACTCTAAAAAACCTCCCGACGTCCTCGTTTGTTATGTATTTTATTCATCTGATTTCACACACGCTGGTCTTCCACACTCGCAGAACTTCAGTATTGATCCTCCCTATCCAGCATCAGCTGGAGACGATGGTGCGAGCGTGTGACCCGACGCTGATTCCAAATCCATTGATCAAGCCTGGGGCTCGTGTTGCAGGCAGTAAATGCTCCGTCTTAGGACTGAAAATGCCAGAAATGCTCCGTACCTACTTGCATTTCCTTGGAAAAAGGAGGCCATAAATAATGTCTTATTGCTGTGCACAAAACTTTACCAAAGATTGGAAGTTAAATGAAGGAGAGATCATTTCCATGTAGCAATATGTAAAAGTTGTTTACAGTGTCTTTTAGGGATGCTCATGCTATTTTGCGCTAAATATCTTTAATTTAAGTATAATATATTCAAGTATATTTGCACAAAAAATATTTGAACACGTTCCTATTATTTTGCATCTCTTTCAAGGTAATGCCTGTTAAGCTAACGAGTAGTTTACTCTGGTCAAATTAAACTAACATGGCAGGCTCGTTTAATACTGGTACCTAGATTGCTGTAACACCTTAAAGGTACAGTGTAGCATTTAGGTGGTTCTGTTGGCAAAGATGTAATATAACCTTCATTAGTAGGTTTTCTCCTAAAGAAGAATACTTTCCCATTACCATAGAAGGATGTGTTCATATCCGCCCCGAGGAGCAGGTCCTCTTCATGGAGCAGCTCACACTACACCCTTAATCTGTCACTGCAAGAGCTGGGAAGATGTCAGCTTCATGCAGAGTGATGTCAGCCTATAAGGTTAGCTTGCCTGGAGTAAGTGTCATTGATGCATTATTATTAATCCCCCTTAAGACCTGCCCCCCCCCCCCCCCCGCGTAGGATTCCAGCACTAGGATTGTCCGGCCGTCTAGTAGTGCTATCTGGACTCTATGCAACCCAAGTTTATTGCGTAATGTCATGACTTCAATGTTTTGCATCTATGAAGTTGTCATACTCTTTGGTGAGGAGAACTTGTTCATTTTTAGGTTTCTAGAGCGTTCATTTTTAAGTTTCTAGAACGTTTCTAGAACGTTCATTTTTAAGTTTCTAGAACGTTCATTTTTAAGTTCCTAGAACGTTCATTTTAAGGTTTCTAGAGCGTTCATTGTCAAACGCTCCACATGGTTTGTTTCCCCCAAGCCATGTTACTATTCAAATGCAACACCTTTTGTCCTCCACCATCTACATTTCTTATTTAAAGACAAAACACCAGCCTGAAGGAGAAAAAAAAAGCCAATTGGAATTACTGTCGTCTCCAGAGAAATCACAAACAAATGGCGCATTATGCCATAAGATGTTTTTAAGGTGTGTCGAGTTTCTGTCCTCACTTGCACCAGCAGTCAACTGAGCCAACCCTGTGCCCTGTACTGTGGCTGGCTGGGATCCACTCGTCTTGAGTGGAGAGGCAATCAGTGGATTTACATTTGTTTGGACCTCTACACTTTTGGCAAATGACACATGATTATGAGAGTTCATTTTCAGACACTATTTGTGTCTGGAAATGAACTGAAAGTTCACACGTTCTATTTCTCAATTATGTATTCATGCCGCGAGGAATCAATGCTCTTTTCCCCAGAAATGTTGTATTACGACATATTTGACTTGAGCCACTCGCATCTCAACTCAAGTCTTTAAATGAGTGGATGAATTTTTAAACTTTTTAAACCAGATCTCAACCATTTGGGCCATTGTTGCCACTTTTTTTAAAATCCACTGACAAGAAATATGTGTTGCTTCTGTGGAAAAGGACGAGTTGGGGTTCTTATACAGTGACTCAAAGCCCATCCTTGCCTGTGTCAGCATTTTAATACAATTGCTCTGAACATAGACAATGAGGCAGACAAATCTGGTCAGAAAAGAAAAATCAGACGGCTTCTTTCTTTCGCCTCGCGTTCACCCCGTGACACCGAATCCATTTTGCATGCAAACACAACAAAGGCTGTCTCAATACTTTTATCTCTGCTGACTGAGCCGTCGCAGAGGAAGCCATGTGACTCTGTGTGTGTGTGTGTGTGTGTGTGTGTGTGTGTCAGTCAGAGAGAGAAAGAAAAAGATGTGCGTTTTACTGGATGTTGCCCACACGGTGATTAATTCAGCTCTCCTCTCTCTCTCTCTCCTCCCAGATGTCACTCGCACTGCCGCCCACACTTCACACTCAAACATCCACGTAGACTAAAAAAACGTGAAGCCCTCTCCCTTTCACCGAAAAAAACATCTTCATTAGTATTAATCAAAAAGACACAAGTCGCCAAAGCATTATCATAAAGAAAGTTACGCAACAAAGGGATCGTAGGACAATAGGAATGCTGCAGAGTGATGGCACACGGTGTGGAATGAATGCACACATTGGATTTACACTCATTAACGCATGGGAACCATCAGCACATCCTCTGGCAAAGAGACACACACACACACACACACACCTATACGCTGCAAACAAAGCGCTAACGAGGCCGTGCATCACGTCGCGACAGGAACTCTTACGCGTTCCTTCTCGCGCTTCACGTTTTCTTTCTTTTTACAGTTTTTCCGTTTTCTCCTCCTCTTTATCTTCTCTCATCTCGCGAAAAAAAGAATACACGTGATGACACGGTGTTGATGCTTCACAGGCACACTGAACTATGGAGGAGACTAACAGATACTCTCTCACACACACACACACACACACACTCTGTCAGTAATGTCACTCCGAAGCTCTCCCCTTCACAATCTCTGAGCTTTCTTTGTGTGTGTGTGTGTGTGTGTGTGTGTGTGTGTGTGTTCACCGTTACACTCCCACCACACGTCATGGCATGCATAATGTAAAAGCTCGGCTCCCGTTTTCAACGTAAATAAACATCGGCGGGCCGGATGCGCCGCTTTTCTGCAAAAAGATTAAACAAATGGTAATAAGGATTCATGTCATCATTAGCATGGTTTGTAACTGTGTCAACGCCGACCCTCTGCTTTACAAATGCAAAAGGCTTCTCCGGCGAATGAGGACATCGCTCATTCTCATTCACGGCTTAAGAATAGCAAAACGCGGCTTTGTATGTGCTCGCCTGTAATGGAAGAGAATATGTTATGAAGTGAATCACGACAGGGCTTTATTTGACCAATATGAGGCCCCTCCCCCTCTTAAGATGTGCATAAATATGTCACTAAGTTGCTGTTATTGTAATTTCAGTGAGGAAAAAAATGACAGTAAATTTCAAAGTGGAACGACATTTCAGTGAAATTCAAATGTTCAAATTCTTCAAATTAATTCACTCTGGTCGACCACCTTACTTATAATAAGCACGCAATTTGAAGACAAAAATAAAAAAATACTGGTCTTGATTAGTGAATCCCACCGCATTTTACATCTGTGCCTTGCAATATTAACAAAACACATATTTTGTGTCCGTTGCCTCTGGGGAGCTCTGGACTAACGTGCATTTTATGATCCTTGGAGTGTAGTCATGAATATTTCATGGTTTCGTTTTCACGCTGCGAATGTGAACGTGCGTGAAAGCGACCGGCGACCAGACCGGGACGCCCCGCCGCCTCCAGCTTCTTGCCCAAAGGCGTGCTGGGATGAGCTTCGTCCCCCTGTGACCCTTAAATGTGAATAAGTGGTTATTGAAAATGGATGCAAAAGAGTTTTTTAACTCTTGTCTTTCTTATAGTCAGAATAAGAAACTGTTTATTGCCAAGCATGTTAACACAAACAAGAAGTTTGATATCTGGCCCGGGTCCGGTGCCTTGTTAATGAGCCTAAAAAGAAACTGTATTTTTGGCCCTAATGGACCGCAGCCTCCTGCCAGAGGGAAGCGGCTCAAACAGTTCGTGTCCAGGGGGTTGAGGGTAAATGGGGGGCGGGCCGGAAAGATTGAGGGTCCTGGAGTCCTCCAGGTCGTGAAGGGATTGCAGCCAATCACCTTTTTCTTCCAGCAGAGCGAATGACACGCTGGCAGCGGCTGCATCGTACCAGACGGTGACGGAGGAGGTGCGGGCGGACTCCGTGACGGCAGTGCAGAAGTCACTTTGTCTTTGTCAGGTTGAGCTTGCTCGGCTGCAGCGGGGGGAAGCGCATCCTCCGCCGAGCGTTGTTGGCGACGATGTTCGAGGTGCACGGCGAGCGACGGAAGGGTCGAGATACTACGCAAAAAGGCTTGTGCACAAGCCGAACGAAAAAAAAACGATAAGCATTATTGAAGATAGAAAGATAGTCAGTAGAAAGATGTGAGCAAAGTCCAATAGATTCATCGTGGCTCTACAGGAGACATTAAACTAGACTGAAACTCTATTGAGTGTTTATCTAGAGACACTGGTGAAGAAAGGCCAGTCTGCAGAAAGCAAAGAGAAACTGGACAATGTCAGTTTGAAAATCAGTGTGTCTCCATGGCGTTCTGCCCTGCAGCGCAGAACAGAGCCAGCTGATACGATTTAGTTGATATTGCGATCCATTTTTCAGCTGCAGACACGTATGATCCCTTTTTTTTTCTTTTCTATTCCAAAACATCGTAACATGTTATTTAGCTACAGCCTCATTTTTCATTCGTACTCCTGGAGTTACCAGCTAATAAGAAGTGCGAATCATTCCTTTCAAGCCTCATCGTGCTTGTCATACAACAGATGTGCCGTCACACTGACCCCTTCCACGGGCTCTGGGGACCGGTGTCCCGGAGCTGATGAGGGCGTTGTGTGACAGGGCGAGGAAGACAAAGACAGAGAGGAAGAGCTGGAGTCTCACCGGTGGAGGGGAGGTGGGGGGGAGCCCATCAGCAACGAGAGGTCAGCAGCAGAAATGTCCCCATCGATCTGCTCCCGTTCCACAACAGACTCTGTCTCCGCGTTAGCTGCACATGCTCTCCGCGTTAGCTGCACATGCTCTCCGCGTTAGCTGCACATGCTCTCCGCGTTAGCTCCACGTGCTGGCGCGGAAAAGAAAGTCACGGGCAAACCAAAAGACTTGCGTTAAGTGATATGAGACTGCTTGACGAGCAGGAAACAAGATGGTGTTTTATCCATTAGCAAGAATGCCCTGCGCCGTAACGTTGAGGAAGTAGCCACGAAGCTTTCGAGCTATTTTCACAATTTCTCAGTTTTATTGCTCTGTCTATTTGTTGTTTAAGAGAAAAGCCATAAGGTTTTTAACAACCCTATTTATTTTCCTGCATGAACCCTGCCAGACAGGCTGATACAAATGGATGGTGTCTCTGGAGTACCGCCTGTGGGGTCCGTCTCAGGGGGGATTTACCTCTCAAAGGTCACAGGAATGGATCGGCGAATAGAGATACACCCACTAAAAATCTACAATATATTCTTAATGAAGTTATGTATGCATGCTGCTGTAATCATTGAGCAAAAGAGAATGCATAGGTATTTCATTATACCGTTTTAAAAGATTTCAACACAAATGAGATCATTTAAAGCCTCGTTAGCTCCGCTAGACAAGCCGGCGCTTTGATTATCATTAAAGTGCAATACATGAACTTGGTTGTGGTGAGGAGGGGGAAAAAAAGGCAGCGCTCTCGGCATCAGTAAAATAAGATTGGTTGAGAATTTCATGAAAATAAAATGGACAGCACTTCACTGGAGGATTTATTGTGTCGCCGCTTGGCATCAAAGTGTCGGGACTGGCGTGAAATCCACAAATCGCAGCAAGCCCATTGGAGGGAAGCAGACATTTTCCAAGGAGCTTCTAGTCATGGAATTAGAGCAACAGTAGCAGGTCAGGCCCCTGAAGTGTCTGCCTGGAAGGAACATTTCAACATTTTTATTTTTACATTGTCACTCTTCTTCTCTGCAGAACACAGGGCAGGCTGTTTCTTGTTCACTGTGGGTTGCATACACGAAAAGGCAATGCATTACGATTCGTGTATCACTCACGTAGTAGTGAACATGGGGCCGCCACTAGGGAAGTAGGTGAATAAAGTAAAATTGTAAATATATAAAAGTGCTGCGGAGGGAGAAGGTCAGGGTGGGTGGATAGGTCACACAAAGCACAGGACCTTCACGGATTGCTCCTCGGTTCTTGTCCTATGTCAAATCAAAAGTCACAGCTGACTAAATTAATTTTTTTGATTCTTAACGTATGTTCCTAACCAACGTGACTGACGTAAGTTACGTAACAAGTTTGTGTTACCTCACAAATGTAGGTTAGTTATCTAACGTGGCAAGTCACAACCTTTTCCTCAACCCAACCGAGTAGCTTTGTTGTTGTTGTTGTGGTTGCCTCTGCACTGCAGGGCCTTGTGTTGATATTTGTAGAATGCACGAAAAAGGATGAATTGCTTTTTATAAGACGGCATACAAACTGTTTATAGGGATTCATTTTACAGGGACAGTAAACTGCATTCTGTATATTGCAGCAACGACTCTTTACAAATGTGTCCTTGAGGCCCTTTCAAGTGGCCAAATAGCTTAAAAACCAACATTTCTGGGGGTTTTTTTCACAGCATGTTTCTAGATTTCTTTCTTTAAAAAGGCTGTTCAGTTTAGGACCATATGCCTCCAAATAATATGAAGAAGAGAAATGGAGCCTAAAGACTTTAAGGCTGCATGGACTGTGTCCTGAATTCCCTTGCTCAAACCCCCCCCCCCAAAAAAAAACTGTGATCACCATATGAAAAGAAAAAAAACAAAATATACCTCTTAAAGGATTACACTGGTATTTTGGCAAATACCATTATGCAAAAGAAGATTAGTGTTGGAGCACCAGCTCTTTTGTTTCCTTGAATCTCAAGAATTATATAATCTGTGCTGTGTGGGTATCCAGCATTTAATGCAAAACACTGGCAAAGGACTATGTTTTTTTTTTTGTAATGACCAGAAATTATATTTAGGATTTCGACAAGACACAGCCAGAGGAGGATGCGGTGCAGATTTAAAATAGACTTTAATTAAAATGATTAGAAATCACCTAATTTATATGTAAACCACGCCGCATTGGAATGAATTGAAATCATAGTTTTAATTTATTTGATGCATAAAACTTAAAAATGTCACCGTGAAGGTCTCGGATGCGTTAAAGCTGCCGTGTCTCTAGGCCCTCGCACGCTATCGAGACATGATTCACACACACCTTTAGTGACTGACTGCATAATGGGGCACTCGGTCTTGAAATCAGCTCCCATCGAGCCTGATGGTGTGGATCCAGTGGACTCCTCTGGGGTGATTGGACTCAGTAGAGACCTATCGGAACCAATTTTGCCCGGGTCCTGGGCCCGGATGTTTAAGTGAGTTAGAGTGGGGCGTGCATGTCATGACAGACAGAAACATCACGTAGAGTACACACACACACACACACACACACACACACAGCAGGGTGAAGTGCCTGGTCCAGCAGTAATGGGCCTTCTCAGCCCAGCCGAAACACTCAGTCACACTCTCAGCTGGGAAATTGATTCTCCCGAGGTTCCCATTCCATTTCTGTGTGTGTGTGTGTGTGTGAGAGAAAGAGACTGTCTGTTTGTTTGTTTCTCTGTCCATCAATACATCGACAGTGAAAATGTTTTCGATTGGCCAAAGGACGCTATTCCCCTAAATCTAATCAAGTCCTGGTTGCGCCTAAAAAGTGTCCTTCGAGTGGGGTGGGGGGGGGGGGCGGGGCGGTGACAACGACATATTTTCCCATGAAGTTCATGAGGGTTTGTCTACCGACGTCCGATGTGACGTGACCGGCACAACTGCCAAAGCGCCAAAGAGAAACTCCTCTGCGACTCCACGTGGAACGTGGACGCCATCTCGTCTTTACAACTCTTGAGTAGTCGCCAGACGGAAGTGTGATACCACTTTGGCGAAACGGCGTTCGCCGCACTAGCCGACGTGGAGTACCTGGTGATGGAGAGAGTGTTGCCTCTATAAATACAGAGCTGTCTGATTCACGTAGCCTACGTGGCCGCTCTCATTCACCATCTTTTGTTCTTCAACTCCCACAAGAGACGCAACTGAAAGAGGGGAGCGAATAAAAAGGAGAAAGGCAGGTTTTAGAGAGACTGAAACAAGTGAACATGAGTAGTTTTGTGTGTGTGTGTGTGTGTAATCCTGGTCAGGGTAGTGTGTGTAGTAGCTGTCGATGGTGTCTGAGGTTGTAGAAAACACACTCTATGCTCATTGTCTCTCAACTGTGACGCTGTGAGTTCAACATTCTCATCTTTTCACCGGCGGGCACGAAGTCGCAGCGACTCGCCAACGTCGCACTCGGCCCAGGCAGCGAATCAAACCAAGCGAGGGGCGGGCTTTTCTACTTCACCACTTCCTTCCTGTGTCGATGCTGGTGTATGTTGTCGGGACAGCTAGCTAGTTTTCTGTTGGACAGACACTGAGTAGGTCAGAGGGAATTCATAGTGTGTTTTATGTAGGTTACTGTTTTTGAGAACATTGTTTTTCTGTTAATCACATTTGATCGCCCCGGTTGAGCAACCCCCGCTCCAAAGGCACTGTTTTGCCTGGTGCCCGTCTCTAAGGGCGTTTTAAAGGCCTAAGGCAACGCGTCTTAGACCAAAGGAATAAATTTAAAAAATGGGCATAATTCCCCTTTAGGCTTGTCAAAATGTGTGTTTGTGTGTGTTTTTGGAAGGCCAAGACATCCTTTGAAAACTGAATCAATGGATCCGATGCGCAATAACACCAGCAATCATTTTTGTACCAAGAATTGGAATTAGGCATTCCTCCCAGAATGCATCTGGATAGGTCTGTTTACAAGACTCGTACGGAGCTTTGAGAAATTCTCACCAACATGCTTCATGTTGTAATTTGTATCTCGGTTCTATTCCACAAGATGTTGAGTCATAATCCACACAAATTAAAATGCAACAGCTGACAAGGTGTTCACAAATAAGCAATTTGACTTTTTTTCTTCTGCGCTCTACTGTATCGAGGGGTTAACCGTCCTTCTAGCTGTTGCACGAGGACCGCTGTGCTCATGACGGTTTGCTCGTTGTCCAGGTGGAACCTTGGAAATACTGAATCGTCCGGCTTTCTTCTGTTTAGTTCTTGAGCGAGCACAAAGCGCCTCGTGTGAGTTTTACCAGGATGTGGATCGATGTAACATCTAAAGGTTTATGCCACTGGGTCAAACCAAGAACATAGGAGAGAGACTCCATGGTTAGCTAAACTTAAAGGCTTGGCAAAAGGCCGTATTCCCTAGTCCAATGAACACCACCGGCCAGTGAGGGATCTAGTCTTTGTCAATGCAGTGGCTACTATTACTATTGCTTCGTCGATGCACATGTCCTCCACAAGACAACACTAAACAAAAAACCAAAAACAAAGATAGAATGAATAAATGTAAAAGAAATCCCCTATCTACTATTCTCCAACAGTGTATTATTTTTGCCTCCAGGGGGTCAGAGGGCAGCACAAGCTACAGATTCACCCCTCAGGAGCTTGTTCAGGGTCAGTGCCAATGTCGTGACCTGCACCCCCCCCCCCCCCGACCTTGTCAGCAGGGTGACTGCATTCATCTCGGAGGGGGCATGAACCCTGGCATCCCTGTGCACACTGCTGCCCGGAGATATGTCATAACGCTCACGATTGCAACGCCTCGTACTCGTAGTGTGGACTCCTATGAAAATGTACAATTCCAGCTCAATAACATCCCTCCATTAACTCTACACACATACATGTGGAGAGGATAAGAGAATTCCATCTGCTGTCGGATAGCCTCGTCCCTGGTTAGACACCTAAGTACACCTCGCGGTGACACGGACAGTTCCATCATTATGACGATTATTATTGTGACCTTTTCATTCTCGTGAAGGTTCGCATCAATCATGTAACGGTCACTTGTACATATCCGCGTGACTCGCGTTAATGTCACAAAGCAATGTACCCTTTCTATGAGCCCAAATAAATGAAAAAGAGATTTACGTACATGTATGTTTATACTTAATATATCTTTTGATTGCATTCTCTCTCTCTCTCTCTCTCTCTCTCTCTCGTCCACCATTTCCAGTCTCCCTCTAAGCTTTCATCTGTCTAATGAAAAGAAAATGCGACAACAATCCTCACACTAATGAATCCATAACTACACATATTAAAGATAAGTAAGTAAGTCTGAGGGGTTTGGTAAGTGACACGAGTGCAACCACCGATCCAGAAAAGATGGAACTGAACAGAGCGAACATCGAGCCTTAAATGTCTCAATCTGGGGGACAGTTAACCTTCCCAAATATGGTATGAAACACTATATCCTTGTCAAAATGGGAAAAGCTCATAACTCACGACAAGGTTTGATGAAACATTAATGAAACGTAAAGCCTTGCAGCGAGCCATTAAGCCTTTCCATCTCGCGCTGTGATTGATCCGTCGGTGCCTCCATGGCTGTAGTCCAGTGGCCTCTTGTTGCCTGGTTAATAGCAGCTGCTCTGGACACCAGCTCCCAAAGGTAAGTCCTCTTGTATGGCTCCTGCTCCCTAATTCAGTCGGTTCTCCTGACGGTCTTTAATCAGCATGACGCTAGCTGTTGGATGGAGAACACAAGGGTTGGAAATGGAAGAAAAAAACAGTTTAATTAAAGAAGAAGGAGGAGGGAAAGGAGACTGAAAGTTATCGGTGAGGCTAAACTCTTCATGGTAACTCTATTGACTATTCACTGGTGGTATTTTGGGCTTGGATGTGACTTTTATTGTTTTAAATGTCCAACGAATGTAGCTGTCTTCCCTGCAGAAGGGGGAGGAGTTATATAGTTTGATGGCCACGGGTAGAAAAGAGCTGTGGCCATCAAATGATATGATACTCCTCCCCTTTCTTTGGTGTTCTGTGGTCTCAGTCTTCGGCTGAAGGTGCCCTGAAGTGACTTCAGTGTGGTGTGCAGGGTATGAGAGGCATTGTGAATATTAGTGACATGTTTGCACGTGGCAGGGACGATCTTTTCAAAATAAACTTCCCAGGGAGTTAGTTTCACACAGGATAAGAACAGCAGGGCGAAAGTGCTGTTGTTTCCGGCCCACTCACAAACACACGTGGACGACCTTTCACTTTATACTAAGTCTGTTGCTTCGAGGGTCTAATAATGACTTGGATAGGTTTACTTTGTACTTACTATTTGATCTGAAAGTTCTCTGGGACTTGAACCATCTGACGCAGCACTTGTGAGCCGCCCCTCGATGTCATATCACAACCGGAAAAACAAATGGTATTCAGTATATAATTATGGTCTGATTCAGCTTTGCAAACATGTCCTTAGTAACGGTATAATAAGGGAGCAACAGTGCCAAACTATAATTTAAATGGATCATGAATAATGATAGTGTTGAGTATGAACTCCAAACAGCCCGTTTAATTAGAAGAGGAAAGGGAGTTCTGAAAACCGATTGAAGACCGAGCACAATTATTTCCATAGATATATAGTAGTCATGCTTATTTAAAAAATGTGAACAGGAACCTTTTTAGTTTGTCAGGGTTGCTTTAGTATTGCAGTTTTGTAGTTTGGGGATATAGAGCAGGCTACATGTGTGTAGGAGGAGCCATAGAAACCACCACTGTTAATATTTGAATAGACGTATTTAGAGGCCTAAAGCTTTTTTTTTCTTCATGTTTCCTTGCCTGAGCATAATGTGTGTATGTTGAGGGGGCGTCTGAGGACTCTAGCTTCTGGGCTCACGAGCACAAGAGGCTATCGCACGAGTACAGCTGTGTACATATAGCCTCTCCTCCAATTAATGGGAAACACTTGTTTAGCAGAGTCAAATAGTTGTCTGCTGAACGCACATGCTCAATCAACACTACATTCCCACTATAGGACTCATTATTAGGCTCGGACCCTATTGAGTTTGTTAGCGTGAACATTGAGCGCATTTTGGAGTATTTGCGAGCGACGAAAACCGCTCAAATTTGGCACGCTTGTCAGGCTTGGTGAAAATAGCCATCTGATCAAGGAGTCACATTTTTGCAATTCATAGTTGCTCTCTAGCGCCCCCTAAAATTTTGACCAGCGACGCCCCTCACCCAGAATGTCCGATTGACTTGAAATTTTTCACACATGTTCACTTAAACCTGCTCTACAAAAAACCCTCTCAGACCCCTAAGGTCCGCCTGCTTAGATTTTCCGCCATTTTGAATTTTGTGAAAAACACCTAATTGACTTTCTTAACTACATGCTTGGTCCCAATCAACAAAACCTGATATCAATCAAATCATTGAAGCCAGATGACCTAGAATATGTCAACCCTTTTTTTATATCTCATTGTGGTAAGGATCTATGGTCCAATTAACATTTTAGGGGCGTGTCTTGTTTTGTTTTTTTCAATGCTCATAGCGTTAACACTATTGGGACTAATCACTAAAAAACATTTTTCCTAAGTGCTCATGGCATGTTTTAACTTGCAAAAAAAATCTTGTGCGATTTGAAGACTAGAAGACGCTACAATAATTCGCCGAAGTTGCCCGTTTTTCGTGTTTTTAGCTCGTTTTTGGCACTTTTTGCCGTTGTACATTTAACGTTATGTTTCGAGCAACTGACTTAACATAAAGTGCACTGTCGTCTGCAAAATAACGCACATTATTAACAAAGGTTGTGGCAATAGTGTTGTTTTTTTCTCAATTAGCAAGGAGAAGAACAAGGGATAAGTTCCCTTTTAATGTATGCACATTGTGTTGTGTTCCATGTGTGTGTGTGTGTACGTGCCAGTGAGTGTGTAAGAGAAAGATTGTGTAACAAGCTGTATAATAGGATTGTGGGCCATCTGCCTCCCTGCGCTGCCCACAGAATGTTCACTGTCCCTTAAGATCCCAGCAACATTGGCAGCTAGCAAGAGATTGAGCCAACATTGCTTCCTTGGAAAAGAAAGTTGGGAGAAAGTAGGCTGGCATTTAGTTAATTTGCTGCATAATGCCTGTCCGTTTCTCAAGACAGAGCACAATGTCCGATCTAACCATTTCAGTCCTATAGAGTCATATCTGAGGGATGGAAACAGACCCACTGACCCCGTTGATCTACATACACTTTGTGGAAAGGAATTCCCGGTCGGCTCCTGTGGCTTTAAGCTGCATGGGGAGAATTGTGAAGCATCATCTTTTATGAAATCCTGGCTTTATGCTGATATTCTTACTGAGAAAAAGACTCCCTGCTGCCAAGCAGCGTGGCAATTAAGTGTATCTCATCTTAATCCCGTGGCAAAGTCCACCTGAAAAAAATGATAATTTCACTCCAGGTTTCCAAGACTAAAAAGTATCATCCTCATTAGCAAGCTCTCCCGACAGCGGGTTTTGCATTTACCAGATGTGTTTTGAAGAAAAAGTGGCAGCTCGGGTCATCTTCAGTGCTGTCTGGAGCTCGGTAATTCCTCTTTTGGGCTTATAAATACTGCCTGTCTAGAGATGCTCCTGATGATTTGTCTAAGTGCATTTGTTCCTGAGGGGAGTTCTCATTCTTCCGACAGAACACATGGGAGCTGGCAAGGATTCCATGTCATGCTTCAGGTGACATCAGATACTGTACAAAAGGTTTCCTTGCTTTCACTTTGAATAAAAAAACACATGTGTTAAAGTGTGTATCGGGCAGCCCTTAATACATAAATAAACTATTATAGAGATTCTTAGTTGCACCATAAGAGATATTACATGGACTTTATTTCAATGGACTTTAATTAGTCTTTCATAAGTATGTTTTCTTCTTAATTCTGAACTATTAAGCCACCTCTAATTGAAACAGGGAGTCTACTCTTACTGGATGATGTCCTAATACTGCAGGACCAAATGTGAAGGGAATTTAAGAGTTGCATTAAAGTAAATTGAAAAACTTGCAAGGCAGCACAGGTTTAGGCAATAGGTGACTTGAAAATGTTTTAACTTTGTTCTAAGACTCTACCTCATAAACGTACGGTGAAAAAAAGACAGACTCGATGATGGACTAGAGATTGACTGAAAGAAAACCACAGGCAGAATCAGAAACTTCTGAGTCATAATCTGTGTCGATTGTTTTAGGACATTGAGCTGAAAATATCTGATAACAGTCAGAGAGTCTGGCCGGTACTCTTTGCCCTCATTGGTTGGATTGGTTGAGGCCTGAGGAGTGAGATTGGTAAGGGTTTTGGACACGAATATTAAGGTAAACCAACCCCAGTATGTTACAAGAGGCAGAGTAGAGCAAGTCATGCCTTTGCCATATTAGGACAAAACACATTGCAGTGTTGTCTGCAAAATAATTAGCCATGCGCTTCTATTTGTTGTATTTTTGGAGCGATTGTGCATCCAAAACGATGGGTGTTTTTTGGTCCAATCAAACTATTGTGGTTTCAGAAAATATGGTCTGTGGGAGCAATGACATGATAATACATATGGCTAAGGGAACACATTAAAGGGGAACATAGGGTTGAGGTTAAGTAACGGCTCAGGGAACGTAGACACGTCCCCGCTCCTGCTGTCTGTACAGTACATATAGTGATTGTTGGTACAGTATAAAGAGACTCAATAGTCGGACGTTCATAGTGCACACCGTTAGAGGTCACATTTGTTTGCAACACTGCTACGGAGAAGAACCCCGAGCAATGTCGGCTTCAGCAAATTCAGTTGTCTGCACACAACGCAACATTAGTTATTAGCTTGCTGGTTTAAGGTTTCTAATTGAATTGCTTATTCGTGGTCTTATATATCTTCTAAGATTGATTGTAGACCTCGCTGGTACCTTTTGAGCTTTTCATCAAAGAACTTGATACAGTGTGTTAATGGAAATGCTTATTCATGGAGGTCTGCTTCTTGAAAGCCTTTGGTGCCTGAAAAAAAAAAAAAAAAAACCTCTCCTCCCACTTAGCTGCTCTCTAGTCTGCATTCCGAGACCTGAAAGCCAAGTTTCTTGAGTTGCACTTTTCACATGAACACTTGGACTTGCCCTCAAGCGGTCTCGACCTTGATCTAACAGCAAGGAAGGGAAGGGAGGGAAACATGGAAAAAGAACCCCCCACCGATCATTAAGGGTTCAGTGAGGTTCATTTTGAAGACGTGATAACTGTACTTCTGTATTTGCATTTGCAATAAAACTGGACCTGGGGTGATGTATAACACTTTAGGCCCTCTTTTTGCTGCACAGAATCATAACTTAGCAGAGCGGAGCTATTCGGCTCCCCCAAAATAGTCCTGCAGTGCCATGAATGCATAATGAGGACCTCACAGAAAGGCGGGCGGGGAAGGCGACCACTGAACCAAAATCATCACATCACCATTTCCCTCCAGAACCATAATAAATGACAGTCACAACCGAGCCATCTCTCATCACCAGTTCACACGGGGTCAAAACCCTCACTCTCGCACAACCAGACCGAGCTAAGTGGAGCCGGATGGATATAATCGGTCACATCCAATCAATTGAAGGACGCCAGAATGAAAGGGGAGCAGGGTGGGGTTAAAGAACAGAGTGAAGGAAATAGGGAGGACAGGGATCAGACCCACGGTGGAGATAGAGATGGGGAGGGAGTATTGGACCAAATGAAAGATGGAAAGCCAACTGCTGAGACCGAGAGAACTTCAATCAAAACCCACCACTTGAATAAGTCATGTCTTTCTAATAGACTCCGGGAAATAGTCATGAATACATAAAAAGGGAATGTGCATTAATCAGATCCTCTTACCTCCTCATCTTTGTGGGCCCGCTGACAATTGTACCTTTTCAGTCACTAATCTGGCACCATGACCGAGTCAAAGAGAAATAGAGGGAGACGGGGGAGAGAAGTGGGCACTCCCAAAAAAAAAAAAAAAGGTGCTATGTGAGACGGAATGAGAAATATATTGTATTAATAATCCAAGCACACAAGCCCCTTTTTTATTTTATTTCTTTTCCAAACCCAGAAGGCATCTGGGCACGTCATAAATCCATACAGGCAAACAACATCGAGCAGTGAATCCGATCAGTCTGAAAGGAAATGAAGCGTGATGGCTGCTCCTGGGACCTATGGCTCCTGTGACCTTTCTCAGAGTAGAGGAGAGGTACGCAAGGAGGTGAGATGGCCGGATGGGTGGGGTAGACCGGCGGATTAAAGTGCCTTTTCGTTTTGCTCCAGAGTGAGAGTGTGTGTGTGTGTGTGTGAGAGTGTGTGTGAATGAGTGTGGTGTTGTTGGATACTGGTTGTCACCTGCATTGCAGTGGGAACTAAATTTAGAGTTGACTGTGACAGAAGTCGGAGTACATGGAAGAAAAAAAAATGTAAGGGAGGATATGTTAATGGGATGTGTATAGATAGATAGAAAGAAAGAGATGGATAGACGGATGGATCGGAAGGTAGAAAGAAAGACATGGATGGATAGAAAAAGAAAGATAGATAGAAAGAAAGAGATGGATAGATATAAAAAAGATAGATAGACTGACTCAAAGTGTGTTGGCAATGGAGGGTGGAAATGAGTCTATGACCAAGATGAAGAGAGAAATCAGACAGCAGGAGGTTGGTGGGAAGCACCAGCTGCCATCCCCACTTTTATTTCATTTTTTCATTTGCCTCTCTCTCTCTTTTGCTCCTTCCATCTCTCTGCATCTCAGTCACGATCGAGATGCTGGACTTTGTGACTCTGCTACTAGTGTGTGTGTGTGTGTGTGTGTGTGTGTGTGTGTGTGTGTGTGTGGGATGGTAATCAATACGTTAATGCCTGCGCTGCCTGTTGGGCGAGCGTCTGCCCTTTTGTTCCAGCTCAGTCCAGATGTAAAGTGAACAGGACTCTTGCAGCAAGGCTGAGTCGGGTACATTCAGCCCAGTCGCACACACACACACACACACACACACACACACACACACACACAGTCTGAGTTTCACATAACACACTGGCCTCATTTACAATTGGCGTCTAACTGATTTCCCTCCGCCGCCGCAGCTGCAGAAGAAGCCTGTTGTTGTTGTTGTCGTTGTTTTTTTTAGCCTAATCGGATCTGCAGAGTTCTCCGGGATGTCACCGGAGGCTCGAGTCGGGGAAGCTGCGGTACCACGACTGTATATTTTATGTAGCATTATTTCTTTTATATTCCAGATGTGTGTACTGTGACACAGATGAGTGCATCCCAGTGCCACAATGTAACAGCAAACCCCACCCATATGGTGCACCAAATGCATACACGAATGCATACATACCAAATGGTAGGAATTATTATATTCCAACTGTGGTCCAATTCTGCAATCATGCCGTGTAGAGTTTACTGTAAAGTGCCGTCAGTGAAGGGAAAAGCCGCTAGGCTGCGAGTGCTAATTACAAACGGGGGCTCAAGGGAGTTTCTTGTTGACTCCATCTCCCATTTGGGGCCATGGACACAAGCAGTAACCATGTGGATCCAGTCAAAGGCAACACATATCGAAATGATTTAATCAATTCCGTTCTAATAGTCAACCCAACTTCTGGATCATGGTTAATTCATGACTTAAGTTTTCACCCTGCACATTGTGGCACGCGGATTCCAAAACATTCGACAAAACATCATCGTGTATTCCCCGCCGCTCCTCGGTGTCACATGGGCGCGGAATACCAAGTGGGCTGGAATTAGAGGAGTTGTACGAGCACGTTCATCGCGGTTTCATTAATAAAGCTCGGCGGCGGCACAAGACAAATCTCAGCCATCATCGGCGTCATCGGTTCATGACTTCTCTAATTGCAAAGTTCATTGAGCCGCGACGCCCGACCTGTGAGACTCGCCTGCGACTGCTCCTGATTCAGCTCCTGATCTTGGAGGCACTTTTTAATCATGTATTTATTATTGATTCTCTTTATTATTTATATACTCTAAACCAACCTTCATACGATAACATCAATGAATATGCTGAGTGCATTTGCAAGACCATTGATGAAATGGAAGAAAGAAACAAGTAAGGGAGGACATGTTAGATAGATAGATAAACTGTTCTGCTTTTAACTGTGCTGCTTTTTAAATTGTGTCAGATTTTTAAATATGTTGTACGGCGACCTTGAGTGCCTTGAAAGGCGCCTTATAAAACAAATGTATTATTATTATTATTATTAGTTGGATGGATGGATGGATAGATAGAAAGACAGATAAAGTTAGATGGATGGATGGATAGATGGATAGAGTTGGATGGATAGATAGAGATGGATGGATCGATAAAGATGGATGGATAGATAGAGTTGGATGGATAGATAGAGTTGGATGGATACATAGATAGAGTTGGATGGATAGATAGAGATGGATGGATCGATAAAGATGGATGGATAGATAAAGTTGGATGGATGGATAGATAGAGTTGGATGGATAGATAGAGATGGATGGATAGATAAAGATGGATGGGTAGATAGAGATGGATGGATAGATAGAGTTGGATGGATCGATAAAGATGGATGGATAGATAAAGTTGGATGGATGGATAGATAGAGTTGGATGGATAGATAGAGTTGGATGGATAGATAAAGTTGGATGGATGGATAGATAGAGTTGGATGGATAGATAGAGATGGATGGATAGATAAAGATGGATGGGTAGATAGAGATGGATGGATAGATAGAGTTGGATGGATCGATAAAGATGGATGGATAGATAAAGTTGGATGGATGGATAGAGTTGGATGGATGGATAGATAGAGTTGGATGGATAGATAGAGTTGGATGGATCGATAAAGATGGATGGATAGATAAAGTTGGATGGATGGATAGATAAAGTTGGATGGATAGAGTTGGATGGATGGATAGATAGAGTTGGATGGATAGATAGAGTTGGATGGATCGATAAAGATGGATGGATAGATAAAGTTGGATGGATGGATAGATAGAGTTGGATGGATAGAGATGGATGGATGGATCGATAAAGTTGGACGGATGGATGATAGATAGAGTTGGATGGATGGATAGATAGAGATGGATGGATCGATAAAGTTGGACGGATGGATGGATAGATAGAGTTGGATGGATAGATAGAGATGGATGGATAGATAGAGTTGGATGGATAGATAGAGATGGATGGATAGATAGAGATGGATGGATAGATAGAGTTGGATGGATAGATAGAGATGGATGGATGGATCGATAAAGTTGGACGGATGGATGGATAGATAGAGTTGGATGGATCGATAGAACTGGATGGATGGATGGAATACATTGTTTGAAATTCTAAAATGTAAACAATACTCACGTGTTGCAGCTGACATTCAACCCAGAACTATTCTCCGCCCAATGCTAACAACATGCGGTGTAAAAAGCCTTTTTGGATAGATGAAGTTTTCTGCACTTGAGTACAATGGCACCCGTGACCTTTACTCAGCGTAGAGGAGAGGAAACGGGAGGTGAGGCGGCTGGCAAGCTGAGGTAGACTGGCAGATTAAAGTGCCTTTTCATTTTGCTCCAGAACCAGCTGGGTTCCTGTCTTTGGGGCATGCTCCGTAATTGCTAAGGGAGGAGAAGGATTATATTACATTGGAAATTGGGGCCCTCACTCCTGCTGCAGGCAAGACGAAGGGGAGTGGCGGACGTACGAATGCATTTTCATGACATTGGAATGGCACAACAGCACCCGTGTCGTCATGACGGCGTCCTTGTGCCTGACTCTGAACCCCTTGACCCCGCAATGAGCCCCCGTGCCCTTTAACCTCTGTGGGCGAAAGGGGGAAAATGTATATGTGCAACTCAGCAGAGTTGATGAAGAGAAATAAAATATATGTGTATATATATATGTATGTATATCCCAATTAAAGATGGATGTAATGCGGAGGGGGGCAGACGGGGGGAAAGGAAAACATAAATAAGAAGGTTTAGTTGACCACGGGGTCGGCACGGCTCATTAAGACGGATGAAAATACAGGTGCATTAGAACACAATTTACTGGGTTTAAAACTAAGTAATTGCAAGGAGCACAGACCCAGACCTGTGTGTTTGTGTTTTTGTGCGTTGAACGTGTCACACATTTCTATTTATCTAATTAGCATTTTCTCTGTCTCCTCCATCAGAGTGTTTCTCCGGAAACCCTGGGAAGAAAAATAATTATAAATGGCTCTCTCACAGCAACACATTTCTCATATCTTTGCTATCACAAAAGACAAACTGCCAAATGATGCAGGGACAAAAATCTCTCATCAGATAGTGCTCGCTCATCGGGTGGACGGGCAGCGGAGATCGACACACACACTGGGGAGGGAAACAATTTCAAATCAGTGGAATGCAAAATTGAAGTAAAAAATATACATCTTCACTGTTATGGTGTTTTATTACCCCTCGTCTATTTTCTTTCATTGCTTCATCCATCAAATGCCAAGAGAAGGGCCCTCGTACAACCTTCTCAACTCCAAAAAAGCCGCTTTCCATGGACAAGTGGTAAATAGCAATTGCGCTATATATTTCTGATTGGCTATATTGGATTTAATGATCAGATATTCTGAACATTTAATGCAAATGACAGAATTGTATTGGCAGATTGCATACTTTATCATATGTGGTATGTGATGTTAAAATGAGTTTTTTAATTAGTTGAAGCATCAAGTTAAGTTTTCACCGGCCTCTTTCAAGATGGAGAAACATGCATGAACTTGGCAGACATGCGTTGGTATTCGATAAGCAAGTACTACTAAGTACAATTCAGGCTATGACATATAGATATCATAGAAACAAAATGGAACACACATGAAACTAGTTACCTTTATATTTGGGAGCCATGGGGTTTAAAAGGTTAAAGCAGAATTGGGGCTTTAACCTTTTCTGTCGTGTCGCACTTTGTTAGCTGGCGCGCGGCTCAAGTTCTGCAATATTGGTTGCAAAAAAAACAGCAGAGACATCATCCACGGCGACCCGGCCGCGTTTGCTGCGATTCACAAGACCGGTTCAGACCGGTTCAGACCGGTCTCTGCTGTAAACGGAACGACAAGCGAGATGATTTCAGCTGAAAACAAGTGCCGATGTTCATGAAGCTTTAAAATGTTTGCGTCACAATTTTCCTTCAATGAGAGCTTAAGAAACATGCACATCGCTCAATGTGTTCACCCATTAAATTATAATGATAGTTATTAAGTAGTGAATGCAATTTATATCGCAAGAATATCGATTTAAAGCTTTAGAACTCATTAAATCCAAAAATAAATAACATTATTCATAAATTCCCCTCTCGCCGTGACTTGATCCTTATTTTGGTGGCGCAGGTTCGTCTGAATAAGTAGACATAAGCTGAAAAGAAAAGCATTACCCATACAATGAAATAGCTTACACTAGACACGGATTACAATTTTACAACATTTCAACAAAAAAAAAAAACATAGGTTCAAGAATTTCCACCGATGCTTTTCACAGTCACAACCTTGCATGGTGGAGTCGCTTTATGATCTGGTTCATACCTTTTTAATATTTAACTCCTAGTGTGCAGTAGTGCCAGCAAACGTCTATCCAAAGTCTGACACAAACTGAACCTGAAATGAATAATAAACTAGGTTCCATAGCTGGTTTATAGATTTGCAGACACACACACACACACACACACACAGTGGGAAACAACTGTGCTGAAGATGTCGTGTAATATCCTGAGAATACATGGCAACCTTGGATCAAAAATGTGATAGTGGATAGGAGGGAATTCTTACGCAACCTCATCTCAGTTTAGCAAATTGGCCAACATCCCAACAAATTATGCATGGCTTCAAATGAGAGATTCCCTTAATGGATCAGCTGGAGGAAAGAAGGATAGAGACCTCACTCAACCCCAGCATGCCGCGTGATGGAAATATGTCATTAAAGTGGAATGGGTTACGTTCTTTTTTTTTTTCTTCCTGCTCTACCCAATTGTTTTACCCGTAGTTTCTCCGCCAAAGTTCTTCTCTCAACGGGTCTTGGAGGAGAGATTTTACCGGGTTGGAAAGTGCTCGTGCTCGCCGTTATGTCATGTCGTTATATCTTTAATCAGTAAATGGCTAAACTGCTTCTTAGACCCGCCTCTTTTGGGCCAAATCGATTTGGCCCACAACAGATAATTTCATGTATTTGTGTGTTTTTGGGGCGACTCTGGTAAGAAACAGCGGTTCAAGTATAGTAATCAGTAGTTTTCTCACCACATCAGGGTATGCAGCCACTTCCCCAGATGGCCAACGGCGGGTGTGTTTCTCATGCTGTGGTCTGAGCCCAGCAGTAGGTCTCTACGGCAGCCTGAAGCGAGCAGATAATCCCCTGTGGGTCGCCGTTGAAGGCTCCCTCATCTCTCAGAGCCAGTCACAGATTAATGGCCTGGTGGCTGAATTCAGACACTCCGTCTTCCCTGATAATCAAAAGGCAGAGCGGACTACCGGGAGGGGAGAGGGTTTCTTTAAACACAAAGACGAAACAAAAGCAGAAAGCGGAGATAAGTGATGTTTTTCAGAGGGACCAAAGAGTAAATGTTAAATCGGGCTGTTCTCTTTCCCTGTCCGTCCGTATACTTACAAAAAAAGCAATTGACTTTAATTTGCATATAACCCATGTAATCGTGAGCGAGCATGCGCAGGGCTGCAATTCCTGCGGGGGAAGGCGCCGATCGCTTGACGTACAGCCATTGTCCTCGGATACGTTGGTTAAAATGAGAACATGTTTGATGGCGTTGTCCTTTTGAGGGGGCCGTGTAATGTTGCATGGTCTATAAAACGGACTCGTGGCCAAAAATAAAACCGTACTGGTTCATTAAAAAAATAAACTGTGGCAGCCCGGGTCTGCATATGGAAGATTTTTAACAAGGGTGCAGCTTTTTATTTATTTATTTCTTATCTTGATAATTTTGCCTGAGTGTCCACTGATGTGCATGTGAGCCTCGTCCTGACAGCGCAGCGAGAGGGTGAGGTGAGAGAAATGTGCTCCATTACTGACGTTCTATTTTCAGCTCTTCTGTTGGCAGCAAAGTGAAGACGAAGCTGTCACTACGGCTTCTGTGCATATATATATATATATATATATATATATATATATATGGTATAGATGCAGTCTTCTTATTTAACATTTAGCTGCAGTGATTTGTTGCATTGTTTTGGTGTTCTCTCGGTATGGTCTGTGCAATATATATATATATATTTATATTTATATATATATATCCTAAACTCCTGGGGGATGCCAGGAGGGATTTTGCATTAGAATTAAATTATCTATGTGCGTGCAACACTGATTCATCCATCCAAATCCATTTCCTTTTCAGGTCTGACTTTGGTTAGAGAGGGAGTTCTGGGATCACTTCTGATGTCGACTAAAACTTCCTTAGCTGTCTGTACGATTATTTGGCACTAACGATCATTCTCCCTAATTACTAGTGCTAATAAGCTCTGGTAATCTCCCCCATTTAGCCGATAATGTCAAGGCTGGATAACAGTAAACCAGTAAGTTCTGTCTCGGCAGTACGACATCTCGATGGCCAGCATACATACGGAACATGTGCAGGACACATGTGTGCATGTAAAAGGTACACACACATAAACACACTCTGGATAAGAAGTTCATTTCCATTGCATACATGACATTTGACCTCATCCTTGGTATTTTGGGGCAACTCTGGGTTCAGCGTGTCGCTCAAGGACAGTTTGACTGCCAACAATGCCAATTATTTTTCTTTTTTAGCCTCGTGTCTCCATTTCTTTACATTACCATCAACTATCTCTATAAGTTGACATTGACATTGTGAATTTTCTTTAATTATTAGTGCCTCCATGGCGATCGCCAGTATGTGTATGAGTATCTATAACAATTTTAAATTCTGAACTTTAAAACTTACTCCAGGGCCCCCAGGCTGTTTGTCAACTGTGTGATTTATGTACCGGTGAATCGGTTACAACAAACAACGGGATGGTGCAGCGGTGGTTTAATCCAGTCTACTTTTAAAGGCGTAGATGCTACTTTATGGGCTGTATGTGTGTGTCCATAAAATACTGCATCGCCAAGGGTGCCTCTCTCCTGAACAACTGTCTGACTCACGTTCAGGTGTCCGTGAACAATGCACGCACACATCGAACTAACCAGTAACAAGATGCTCCATTAAATCTGGACATGAGCTGTGGCTTGGTTTGTTCTTTTTTTATTTTGTGTTATTATTTACTTTTGACCTTTTAATTATAGCGTCCCCGTTAGGCGATCCCCATCAGTGTGCTCTTGAATGTCAGAACACTGTCACAAGAACAGATTAGTGAAAACTGGACCAGTGCTGGTCAGGACACATCCACTTTTCAATAATTTGTACATATAAATATAGCACTGGACGATGGATGCAACCGTCTTAAAGCCTGTTTTACTTATGGAAAACCACCACATTTAGGTATGTATGAGATACCCATGGGTACTTCAGTAGAGGCTGACGGGTAGTGCACAGTAATGCGTCCTCTACCTCATTAACACCGTGTGAAATAGTACACGTGTGTGTGTGTGTGTGTGTGTGTGTGTGTGTGTGTGTGTGTCTCCCTGTGCAGATAATTACAAGTGTATGCAACCCCTTCCGACCTACTTCCACGCTGTGAGCACATCCCAGGTTTTGATGAACTTATCACATCAAGGACCGATTTCAATCTGTGGATCCGTAGTTTCCAGGCTTCCATCAATAGTCCCCCCCCCCCCCCCCCCCCCCCTTCCTTTTCTCACTAATGAGCCGACCCATTCAGCGTCTTGATTTAGATGGCGAGTGGTCTTTTCCCTCAGCCCCGAAAAAAATACCCCCAAAAAAAACACACACAGCGGAGAGCTGAGGCCTGGAGAGAAAAAAAAGCAAGAGACTGATGAAGGAGAGGCGCTGACACCCCCTTGAGTTTCCCTCTATGGTGACTAATTAACCTTTCAGTGTTTTTTTTAGGCCCCCATCGTCACTGCAAAACTCGAGTGTGTGTGTGTGTGTGTGTGTGTGTATCTGCACATGTGTGTATCCTACTGAGGCCACGTGTTTTGCCTCTGCAGAGGCTGTTGGCATATCCTCTGGACTCCTATTTCCCATTGCCCAACCCATAGCTGTCCAGTCACCCAGTGCCTTCTGCCTTAGTTAAAGGCACCCGATACCAGTATGCCCAGTGAACGTACAGCGCCACCCAGTAGCTACATACATTATAGACCGTCTGCAACCCCTCAATAGATATGCTCCGAATCTGGTATTGAGCACCTTTTTAATAAACAAACCTTTGTTCTTCTTCTTTCATCTTGATTCCATTATCAATGTTTATCTATTGAGCTTCTGGCCTCCGTAAAAAACAGATTGTTAATGTAGCGTTTCACGTGCCCTGCGTCCATCCTCGGGTCCACATTTAGGACTGATTTTAATATTTAATACCTGCGCGGCGGATTGGGATATCTTTGTAGGCGATGGGATGGATATCTGTGATGAGGTCAGAGCCTGGAAGAAAGATATCAGCTTTTATAATCTGTTCCGTGATGGATGAACGCGATGAATCCCCCCAATTAGTCGCCCGTTTTCTACCGTCTCTCTTTACACTGATCCCAAAAGAATTCATGTTCAGGATTCAGATACATATTTATGTATATATATATATATATACACTCCACAGAAAGCTTCGAACGTCTTCCTTGTGAACCCAGTTGGACGCTTCGAATCCTCCGGCCCGAAAGCAGAGGCGTGATCGGTGCACCTGCGCCGGGTCGGGTCGGGTTCCCCCCCCCCCCCCCCCGCGGCTTTTCCATCCATCAAGTCCCCCCCTCCAGACGTCTCCGCCGCCGTCCGTCTCTCTTCACACCCTCCGGGGTTTTCCACATCCCGCCATGCCGCTGTGATCTTTATCTCGTGTCCCTTCGCAGGAAAGAGAGAGAGAGAGAGAGAGAGAGAGAGAGAGAGAGAGAGAGAGAGAGAGAGAGAGAGAGAGAGAGAGAGAGAGAGAGAGAGAGAGAGAGAGAGAGAGAGAGAGAGAGAGAGAGAGAGAGAGAGAGAGAGAGAGAGAGAGAGAGAGAGAGAGAGAGAGAGAGAGAGAGAGAGAGAGAGAGAGAGAGAGAGAGAGAGAGAGAGAGAGAGAGAGAGAGAGAGAGAGAGAGAGAGAGAGAGAGAGAGAGAGAGAGAGAGAGAGAGAGAAAGAGAGCTCCAGGGACAGAAGCACCCGGTGGAGATCTCCTCAAATGTCTTTAGATCTGGTGTTTAAAACAACAACTAAATTGCCTCCATGGAAGATCAGTGCCTTCCCCTTCTGGGTGAGAAAGAATAGAAACGGCCTTCATCCGTCAAACACGTTCATCGTGATCATAACGGGGTTCACGGAGGGAGGGGGGGGGGGGTAGGAGTGAACGTATCTATAACGAGCGTATTTTTATTTTTTTTATCAATTGAGAACCTGCAGCCCATTCCTCCAGTTGATGCGTAGTATTATTCAGGATATTTAGATGCAATAGGAAGTTATTGATGTCGTTTTGAAGCTAGATGTGTTGTTAATGGACATCGTATACCGGTGATGTCACGAATATGTTGAAATGTTCTTAATTGACCATATTTCTCTTTTTCTCTTTCCGTCATGACAGAACGCATGAATGTCGGTTGCCTTCTTGTATAGTTTTTGGCGAGAGAGGAAATATTTTCCAACACGTTCCCAAGAGCGACAAAGTGAAGGTAATAAGCGTACCCCAAAAATCCTGCAAATAATAATAACCAATAATAACAACGACGACGCGGATTTGCGGACGCGAGAAAGAAAAAAAAAGGAGGAGTCGCTTTTCACGAATCTGAGCGTCCTCGATATCTCAAGGAGCGAGGACGCAAGGATACAGGACCTCGCCGCTCGTGGTTGTTGTTGTTGTTGTTGTTGTTGTCGTCGTCCTCTGCGCTTCGACACACACCTGAACACACACACACACACACACACACTCTCATGTGTGCACAGCGGGTGCTTTACAAGAGAGACGGGCAAAGCTCTATTACTCGTCTACCTTTCACAATTTCTCAGGGGGTCTTAAAAGGTAATGCGTTTTCAGATGCAGGGCTCCGGCTTGTCGCGGGGGCCTTCGCCGGCTCGTGATGTACGAGCGAAAAAGGGGGGGGGGGGGGGGGGCAGCGTCGGTGTCCACGGGGCACCACGAGAGTGCGTTATCGGAGTGTGCTGCACACGGCACACACGAGAACAAGAGGGGGGACAATGTAACGGGAACAATGTTCACAGAGAGAAATGGAGAATGGGGTGCAGGCGGGGGGGGGGGGTGGGGGGGAAATGGTGAGGCACAAAGGGTTGAAATGTAGTGCCGGCTTCCTGTCTGGCCCGGTAGTTCACCTTTCTGTGATGTCATTTCTGGGGTATGGGGGGCCATGAATTTGTCACTTTGTTTGGGAATTTATTGCAAATCAATACTCTGATTGACGAAGATCATAATGTTCACTTTTTTTTAACTGCCATACAAATGTGAACTCAACAATATATTTAGAATTGAGGTCATATTTAGTGGTGTTTTTTTGCCACTGGACTCTATTGTATTAAAATGTGTTATAAAATGGGGTGGGTGGCACAACACAGAATTACCCAGGAAAAGACGATTTATTTATTTATAATTATTTATTTATTTATATATACTTTAAACAAAAATATATATGCTGTATACTTTAAAATATATATATATATACTGTATACTTTAAAAATATATATATATACTGTATACTTTAAAAATATATATATATATATATACTTCAAAATATATATATATATATATGTACTGGATACTTAAAAAAAATATATATATACTCTTTTAATTTTTTTAATATATATATATATATATACATACATATCACACTTTAAAAATATATATATATATATATACTTTAAAAAGAATATATATATACTTTTAAAAAAATATATATATACTGTATACTTTAAAAAAAAAATATATATATATATATATATACTTTAAACAAAAATATATATACTGTATACTTTAAAAAAATATATATATATATATATACTGTATACTTTAAAAATATATACATATATATTAAAAAATATATATATATATATATGTACTGTATACTTTAAAAGAAAATATATATACACTTTAAATAGTTTTAATATATATATATATATATACATACATATATACACACTTTTAAAAAAAAGTATATATATACTTAAGCACAGAGAACTAGTTTAGGTAAATGTGCAGATAAAAACACTCAAAGTTCAACACAACTAGAAGATCTCCACTTCTTGAAGACCACTGCAGGATGTTCCACTGAGGCTGAACGTTCCGCGCCCTCGAGCCGACTTCACAGAACACGTTCCCACTTTCCTTATCGGCTTCAGCAGATATTTGAAACCTTTTTGCCAACATCACTCACGCCAATTAGTCAGAGTTGTAATGTTGCTCGTGTCTCGCTCTAAAGCTTTTTTTTTTTTTTTTTTTTAACCTGTTAAGTTGAATCAGGTCAGAATTTACAAATGTTTAGAGAAAAAGGTCATAATATAGCAAGAAAACAATTGCAATTTAATGAGAATCAAGTCATAATGTAATAGGAATACACCACTATAGCCTTCTGCATATTGAGTTATTGTTATTATTATTATTATTATTGTCCGAGACCCTTCAGACTGCCCGACAGACGCAGAGCCACGTTGATGAGGACCGTCCGTGTGCCGCTCCTCATCTGAGGAGGCCTAAAATCTCGCCGTCGTGCGCGTCTTATTATATTAGTCGTAATATTACGGTTGCGTGGTCTGCATCTGGGTCCTTCCCCTTGACAGCGAGGGTCTCTCCAGCCTGAAACTCACTTCACAGCTGTTATCTGCAGCCACACAGACAACCTTCTCACTTCAGTTACTAACTCTGCATCCTGAGGGCGATATTGATACCGTTAAAAAAAATATCTATCTAGGAGGCCTCCGTCATGCCAGGTCCTAGATAGAGATGTTAACATGTGTGTGTGTGTGTGTGATTCGGTGTTGATTTGTTGTGTTGATTTGTTGTGTTGATGTTTACTGCCGTTCACCACACAGTAAATATATATTTTTGGGCACTTAAAGGTGTCGAAGTTTACCTATTGAGAGATTTACATATGTCCAACGAGCGCTCCACATGCCTTAAAGGAAACAAACGTGCACAACTAAGCAGGCTACAGCCACATAAACATTGTCATATACAATTATAATAATATATATATATAATAATAATAATAATGTTCTAAAACATCTCAATTCAGTTTTTTTTAATTCCAATGCAATGTTGGTGCTTTTTTCTAAGCGCATACATTGATGGCACAATTACGTAACAAGCATTGGATTTAGCATTCCTCACAGTAAAGTGTGTGTGTGTGTGTGTGTGTGTGTGTGTGTGTGTGTGTGTGTGTGTGTTAGCAGGCAGCCCCATACAGTAAGGTGAGCTCTAATTAGCTCTAAACACGACCAACGCGGCGCTCCATCGAGTTTCATCCAAAACGGGCTCAAAGGGAACGAAGGAACACTAAATATCGCTTTGATTGCCGTGTTATGTTTAGTTTTTATTTTCTTCGGGCCTTCAGAAGCACACGCGTCTCAGTAGGATGTATATTTAGCTTGTTTTATGGAGCAAAAATGGAAATATATAGATATTTGAAGGACATCGCATTGATTGATTCGTCTTAGTTTGGATGGATCTTCCAGTCGGGTCGGCCCTTTAGTGCGTTACCCCGTCCCTCCCTCCCTCCTCAGTGTCGAGCTAACGGCCATATTGCTGGAATAATGAAATTAATGTTTTATGGCCCATTACTGGGCTGAGATAAGATGACTAGGAAGAAGGAACAGGAAGTCTAGCCAGATGGGGGGCAAAGAAAGCAAAAAAAAACAAAAAAAAAACAGCAAGCCGTCTAATTTTCTGTGTTTTGTCGGCTCTCGTTTTTCCCCGTTAGCTCGATCCACTGTTGGAGGAGAGGATTTAAAAACTAAATATCGAGGTCGTGAGTCCCGCTTGCAGCTTTTGTGTGTGCGGTGCATCTTTTTGTCTGGTTTGGTTTAGCAATTAGGATTTAGGATTTATGTACACATTTCTTAAAACCATGTTAGACCACAAGGTGTGATGAGGTGGCTGGACAGAAATGAGAAGGAAAAAAAAAATGTCAACAATTCACGTCCAGGCTTGGCAAAGAAAACAAACGAGAAAAAAAGAAACGGCAAATGCAAAATTAAAAAAAAAAAAAAAAAAGGAAGACGCAGCTTTGTGCAATTCAGCTTTTAATTGTTTGGCCCTTTGCAAAGAGAGAGAGAGAGGGGGCTCGTCTCCGTTTCAAGGTCTGAAACGGGGAACCAGGAGCTCCTCCTCCTCCGTGACAATTGGGAGATTTAACACGGCGTCCACAAAAGACTGAAACTAAACCGAGGAGCTCAATTGAGACGGGAGGAGAAAGAGGTTACACACATGTAGGTGTTCTTAATTAACACTGATGAATAGAAAGGTTTAGGACGGATACTTTTCTACCAGCGTCTTCATTCATTATGAGCCATGGAAGAAAGTATTAAAGCCTCCCGACATTAACAAACCCCATTAGTTATGATGACGATCTCCGACACGGCATCTCGTGTTCGTCTTACTTTGTAAGTCAGGTTAACCCGGAGACAGTGACATAGAGATCAAATATAGACATCAAAATGTGCATTAATTGCATTACTGGGGCTACACAACCATGAAAACAACAACAACGTTTGTGTTTTCAGCCATTTAAAGATGTTAAGTTACACATGAAGCAGACACCAGGCTGTATTAGTCATCCACTTGCAAATTGACCGCCACGTTTGGCGCTGATCTTCTGCGGGTACATTCCAGGTCGTCCAAAAAAAAATCGTCTCCCGTGGTCGAGGATGCAGATACGTCTCGCAGGGGTCGAGGATCCACAAGACTGGCAAGGAATAGCATCGAGCCGACGGACTGACTCGTTGACGGATTGGCAGAGACGACGTCTGGCCGTCTGGCTGAGTGGCTGATTGTCGGGCTGGTTTGACTGAGTGGCCGCCCCGCCGCCCGACAGGGCTAAAAAGATTGCATGGTTACGGCGCGGTGAAAATGATCTTGTTTGTGTTGTGCACGAGTCGTGTGATTGGTCATTCTCCGTGCCGATTGCCCCCCCCTCTGCACAAAGTCTGCCCCCAACATGATGGCAGATGAGGGAGCAAACGAGTTTAAAAAGAGGCAATCAGCGAAGTGATGGAAATGGAGTAAACAAGTCCTCTTCTCTTTTTACACACTCACAGAAGCGACAGTCACGAGAAAAATCTCGTTCTCCGAACAGTTCACCGATTTATGAATTTTTAAAAAAGCCCGTGCGACAGCTCTCGACCGGCTGGTGCGAGAATATCAAATTTTTCTCCAAACACAAAGTAGTGCTCATAATTTGTTCAGAATGCATCTTTGTTGCCATCACAGATAGAAAAGCTGCAATTATGACAATTTCAATTTGGAGAAATATATATATACCAAGATATATCTGGAAATGTATAAAAACCAATGGGCACAAATATAGAGGCTACACCTGTTTTAAAAAACCATTAGCATGGTCCTTTAAATATTTAATGTCTGGAAATAGTTAAGAAAGAAAGAGTTTTTTGACACGATGTATTAATCAGTGTGCAAAAAAAAAATATCAAAATGTAAATCTCCAACAGTTCTGTAATTGTATTCCATCCAGTCAAACGTGCATCGCAACGTTGAAAGAAAAAAAAAAAAAATATAATAATTTCCTCCCATCATCGGGACGTTGTAATTATCTTTGAGAACGCTACGCAAGAAAAAGAAAACATCCACATCTGCGTTGAAGTAATTGACGCGATCCCAACCTCCAGCCAATCAGCAGCAATAAAACTCTCTGCGAATAAAGTCGATCGAAGGCCGCGCAACAGCCAATGGGCTGAGGACCGGATACTTTGGTTTCCACTTGTTGCTAGCGAGACAGTGGGGGGGGTCGACTGGACACACAACTCATTTCCATATAAAAAGACTAATTGGAGACAAGAAAACTGAATATACACATGTGTGTGTATACGCAATAAAAATGCGCACCGTGGGATGAGTAGAAGGAAATGTGGTTAAGTTTATCTAATGACATAAAACAAAGCCATCACTTTGAAGCAAGTGGCCTGACACCCCTGAGACCCCTGAATATGGAAAAAGGTAATTCCAGCTCTCCAGGAACCAGCATACATAATGAACGGCTGGTTGACTTCATGCAACCAACGCCACTGCAGCGAGCTGCTTTGCATGCAGCCCGTCCCCGGACCTCCTCCCGTCTTGTGTGCACTGGGGGAGGGTGTGGGGGGGTGTGTGGGGGGGTCATAATGAAGCGGATACCTCTTGACGAAGCATCGAAGCATCTGAAACGCCTCGCGCACCTCCAGCGGTGGCGGCCGATCCCTCGCTCGGCAATTCTGCCCCTGTGCGAAGGAGGGTAGCCCTCCGGCTCGCCTCTTGGCCGCCGCCGCCGCCGAGACAATCACACGCCGCTTCAATAATTCACACGCCGAGGTGTTTCTTTCATTCCAATAATCCTGCCCAAACGGTATTTTTAAGAGCCACCTTCGTGGAGCAAAAAGAACGTCTTAAATTATTTATCCCCAAAGACTTTATCTCTGCCTGACTGTGTTCTTTCTTCTCTTCCCCCCACACTCTCCTCTCCACTGGGACTCGATCGGATGCTGTTTTCTCCCTCCACACGCTGTATTTTTCACCTGGCTACCCCAACAGGTAAGTTTGTTTGATCACATCATATTTATAGACTGCATGCGACGTGGCTCGCACCCCCATTATTTAGTGCTGTGGACTCTGAGCTACCTGGCGTTACCACCGGCAGACGGATATAGGTTACGGATCGCTCGTACACCCTGAGCTGGGGAGGGTCACTGATGTGGAGCAGAACAATCTTTGCTTTCACAAGTGTTTATTTTCACAGCTTTTGCTAAAAAAAAAAAAAGTGGCTTCTCGGGGACGGCGGAGTTATAGCGACCTGATTTTTGGGGGCATTTTAGCACAGTTATAGTTACAGACTTAAGCATCTAATCCTTTACTCGAAGCTTTAAAAGTGAGCAGGAAAAAAAAAGGCTTTCTCCATACAAGCTCGAAAGCATTCCCCCCCCCCCACCCCCCTAAACGAGGAGGGTGACGTCAAAGTAATCTGAGGACGGCGATTGAGAAATCAAAAGGTAGATGTGACACAACCGGGCGAATGTGAATCCTTCCCGGTGGCGTACGTGGGGGTCACATCTGAGGTATAAAAAAGAGAGATGAAGCAGGTGAGAGGTAAACTTTTTTTTTCAAATGAGTCATTCTTTTCACGTTTCCCCTTCAGGTCGTTAGAATGCGTATTATCATCAGTGGATTCCCGTTAACGATGACACGAATAGTGATTCAGCCATCGTCGATATCTGCGGACATGAATCGGAGCCCACTGATGCGAATTTCAATCGGCTCATAATTTTTGCCTGTCTTTTTGGGTTAAAGGAACAACAAAAATAGTGATTTGGACGGAGGAAATATGAGCGGTTGGTTGCCCTTTGAGTGCAAATCAATGCGACGTGTGGAGAAGAGATTTTGCAATTTTTGAGGTCTGTAACAACCAACGAGAACATTTAAATATGATAGATTATTATGACACAGGCTCATGACGGGATTGATGGCATATAGAGCAAATAAAAAAGGTATTTCATTGTGTGTTGTTTGTACTAAAACCGCTAACTCGAGAAAACCTTTCAACCAAAATGTTGTTTTCAAACCTTTTTCTGTATCTATTTAAAAGGAACCGGGTTGTAAACTTTAGTTCCTGCCTCTGCAAACATCTTCCTGCTCCGAGGGGGTAGCGCTGTCTGATGAGTCAGCTGATAGGTCATAGGTCAAACACAAGCCACAGTCAATATAAATGAGGGATACCTTGTGATGTTTGGGGAAGTCAAAAACTACAAGTTGTGAACCAGAAAATATACTTTTGGTTGTGTGTTTCATTCTGGTACAAATAACGTTAATGAAACTAAATTCTGCCAATTGGCAAACTACCCATTGACATGCAATGGGTGTAGGAAATCCCATTTAAATCATTCATCTAGCCTAAAAATGACGTTCTCGCAGACGGACAACCACACGATATCCGTGTGTGCAAAAGAAAATGCGTCCCATAGTGCTTGAAGCATGTTTATTGCTCACTGGACCTAATCTGACCTAATCCTTGTGGGTCCGTCCATGCGGAGGTGACACACACAAAAAAAAAGAGGACTTTAGGGAGATTCCTTTGATGGGGCTCCTTAGTTCCTGGGAACCATTTGATGGGGGGGGAAAAGAAATCTTTATTTGAAGCCAGGACCAGCCATGTGTGAAAGCTGAGCAGGCAGCCAGGGAGGGTATGAGGTGATGCAGACTCGTTTCTGGGGTTATGGTATGTTTATTTTTTCATGTACAGGACAGGATCTTAGTTGTACATATACCTAAAACGTGTTGTCAAGCATACCGTAGACGAGACATTTTTTTGAACAGAAAGAGAACAGATCAGAAAGAGAGAGAGAGGATCAGAGCATTTGTCTAGATGAAGGACGATGTCTCGCAGTGACAAAAACATAACTTTTATTTGGGGGGGGTATACAGATATATCAAGGGGAAGGTTTCTAAATGTTGTAAGATTTCCGTGACAACGGCATAGTATCACTTTCTCTTAAAAAGGAATGAAAAGAAACGGAGCATCAGAAGACCCTTTTGTTAGATGTCGGAGATAGGATGTTATTTTTCGTTGAAGGCACAGCGTGAGACAACAAATGTAGGACAGCGAACACTCAGCTACAATTTGGATTTGGAGTGCAACTTGACTTTTTTTGTGGCGTCGCTATCTCTTCACCACACGAGTGTCACTGTGACGTTGTTTCTTTGTAGTCGTGACGCAAGCTCTCCGGTGGTTTTCGTGTGCCTTCCCGGTCATTTGGGAGTCCCTTGGTGGTTGATTGGCTCTTTGCGGTCGTTGTGTCTACGCTAGAGTCATTTTGCATCGATTTGTCATCATTTTGTGTCTCTTTAGGTCATTTTGTGTCTCTTTGTGGCTGTTTTGTTCCTTTTCATAGTCCACGGTGAGTCTCTTTGCAGCGGTTTTGCATCTCAAGGTGGTTGTTTTGGTCTGTCTGTGTCTCTTTGTATTCATTTTATGTTTCTTTCTGGTCATTTTGAGTCCCTTCTATGGTTGGTACGTTCCTCTTTGGGTGACATTGTGTCGGTGGAGGCCCAAGTGGCCCCTTCTGTGATCCATCAATGAGGTAGCAGGTAAAAAAACATTCCTCTGAATCACTGTGTGAACAGCCATATGTGATTTTGTGGAATTAGTCAATAAGAACCACAATAAATCAGGGTTTGAAGGCTACACGGGTTTGGATATCCAAATGTATTCAAACAAAAAAGGCTCTTGAATAAAGTTAGTAACGAAAACACAATTGGTGACATTTTTGCTTTAACAAATTTATGGTTATTATTTCTGTTATTCTCCCAATTGAAAGTTTTCTTGGTGGCACAGCAGTCGCCCCAAACAGCCGCCAGCATGGTACCTACATCCCCGTAAGATGTTATTCAAATATATGAATGTTGACAGACCAGACGCTGCTCATACGTTGCTTTCATCATTCTCGTGGAAAGCGGGGGTATTTCTGACAACGGTAAACCGCAGACTCGTTTGAGAGGTGTAGAAAAATCCAGGTAAACATACGGATGAGCTATCGTAAATAACGGCGGAGGTTTTCAGTCTGTTTTACCTCCAGAGAGGCGTCATTGAGCGCCGATGAGCTGGAAATTGCCCCCTCCTATGGTAATGCTCTGTTGTTGTCAACATCTCCACCGATTCGAATGGCTGAATCGGACACGGTGGCGCGACGCGACGCGGCCCAGGCGCTCGAGCTGCAAACAACACCGAATAAACATCCAGACAATGATTCTAGTAAAACAGTATTTTGAATATGGAACAGTTGCATAGCTAATCCAAAACACTCGCTTCCACTGTCACACTGTCAGATTATTTTTTTCCCTTCTTCTTTTAGAATAAACTTGGTGGCACCCCCCCCCCCCCCCCCCCCCCCCCCCCCCCCAAAAAAAAGACTTACTTTCATCTCCCTTTACAGTTCTTTAATCCCCCCGGGGGCACTTGAAAATCTCAAAACGCCCAAACTTTTCTCGCAGTGTTCAACTTAAACTGACTCCGGAGATCCTTTTTTTTTTTTTTTAACAGCGTGCGACACTCTGCATCTCCGAGAACGCGCGTGCACCTGCTGCCCCGCCGCCGCCTTGTTGCCCCCGCGAGCGTTGTTGAGCCCGGCCGCCCCGCAGAGCCACTTCCATCGGAGGAACCCCCCGAAAAGCGGCCTAATGGCATTCTCCATTCCCTCTCCGTGGGAGACGTCTTTTACGGGTTTGGGCATTGTGCGAACGACTTCTACTCCTCCTCCGCTAGTCAGGGAGTCACGAAGAGTGATGGCCGTCAAGGGTGGAAGGGGAAGCCAAAGACTCCCTGCGGGGGGGGGGGGGGAGGAATAGGACGGGCGAGATGAAGCAAAAGAGGATTTTAAGGAGCCCGGGGATACAAGAACTGGAGAGAGTGAGGGCGTAGGTTGACGACAGAGATGAAAGAGTTGTTTAGATGCAAAAAGGAAAGAGTCCGGGAGTGATCACGTCGCAACGTTGGATACAAATAAAGTTGATCGTGAAGGATGCTTCGATTCTCTCCTACTGTTATCCAACCCTAGTTCTTCCTTCTGAGATAAACCCTCCTCCATGTCTGTCATTTACTCCCACCCTCCTCCCCCCTTCTTCCCTCTCCGGGCCACCAGACTTGTCTCCTCTGCTGATGAGGCTCGAAAAGCTCATTAATTAGATGGGGACAACGGTATGCCAGCTAGAGGTGCTCCTGCTGTCTCAAAGCGGCATTACACGCAACTTTAATGAATACATCTGTACGTTCGTCTTCCCCTGAGAAGAACAAATGATCAGTTTGAGGGTTAAATTTAGAAACATTACATTGTATAATTTCCTGAAATCCACAAAGTACTCAAATGCTTTCTGTAACTGTATTTAATGTAACAGATGTCTTTTCAGGTTTTTGTGCACAGCCCTTCCGGTAAATTAAAGTCCATGTTGTTCTACGTACCAGACTTCCCACACACCAAGACTTACCGGAAACGGCCTTCTTTTTTCAGCTTTTCAAGTTGTTTCTCATTGGCTGCCGGGGTGGGGTGTCAGTGAACAGCTTCAACGCTGTTTTAAAAAAGGTATGAAGAACAGGAGGAGTGGCTCACGTGCTTTGTGTGAAATCACACCTTAAAATAGGTTCAACTTACACTTAACGCAGCTCAACATACTCTTTTCTTGCCTCTCCGAATTTAGACAGTCAGAGGCACCTTTCAGTGAAAGTGTACTTTAACAAAGAACACAAAAAGCAGTAGTTATGAAGTTAAAGTTCTTTTTTTTTTATTGGTATCTCTTGGAAACCAAACATTTACATGTGTGTTACCATCTGTGTTTTTATTTCTCCGCTTCTCCCAACATTAACAGTCATTCTCTAAATATACGTACGCAAAAAACAATCGCCACGCTCGGATCGACAAGTTAACAAGTGTGTGTCGAGGGATCGACAACTCGCCAAAAAACCCCATGAATATTAAATGAGAGAAGGGGAAAAAGAAAATTAGGGGCTTATGCCCGAATATTATGTCGGATCAGAGATGGATGGAGGCCTCACATTGCCCCCCCCCCCCCCCCCCCCCCATCCCTGACAACCAGATTAATTTTCACTCTCCAACCCTTGTCTGTACCACCTCTTTTCATACCACCCTCCCCCCTCCTTTTCCTTGGAAGATGGTTTCACCCAAAATCAAAATTAAGAGATTGTGAATACCTTCTTTTTTTTCCTCTTAAACTCTGGCTGAAATAAGATGGAGATCAGATTACTCCCACAGAGGGAAGCAGTTGAAAGATGCCGTCGCCTTGTGTCTGAACAGAGCTCTCTCAAAGTACCGAGTACATGCATCGGACTTCACTTCGACTCCATCTGACCTCATTGACTGCCATTTCACTTTAGGATGTTGGTCATAAAACACCCACTTGCGAGTCAGTTGGGGCGGGCGGTGCAGTCTTGAAGTCTCATCTCTGGACCGGTCTGGCTGCATCTTGGTCAATGACGTAGATGTAAAACAAAAGCATTAGACGGTGTGACTCCGTGGCTCAGTTTCCACCTCGAATCTGATCAGAAACTTGGGCCAGTAAATCCACACGGTTCCTCGTCAGACCGCGGGAGAGAGAAGTGAAAGCTGTGGGCCGTCTTGGAAGGACTGCGTTCGCCCCAACGAGTTCGCCGCTGTTCCCGCGGACACGTCGGCCTTCAACTCGCAAATATTTTTGGACAAATTCTGACGTACCGCGACGCGTCTCTCTCTCTCTCTCTCTCTCTCCCGGTGTTGCCTCCTCTCGTCTGTCTCTCCGTTCGCCGCCTCCAGCACATGTGGCTCTGAATTATACAGCAGCTCTGCAGCTCTCTGACGGTGGTAAAAGAGGGGTTTTGATGCTACGTGCACATGTTTCGCACACGTTTTCTCAGAGGTGTGTGTTTAAGGAACAGTACTTGCCGGGGACAGCGTCTGTACTCTTGAGGGTGTCTGGGGGGTGGGTGGGGGGGGTGATGAGAGGCGGTTCTCTTTTGGGGACTGCCGGCATCGAGGGAGTGGCGGATGAAACAGAAACCTGCATCCCAGAGCCACAGCGGGGGATGAAGAAAGGAATACAACTTCTATGAATCCGGTCGTTTGCTTACGTTTGAAAAGTAGCGCAGCGCTCTGAAAAAAGTACCAATTGAAATTGCTGCAGTTGCACTAAAATTCAATTTTTCTTTACATTTTTCGTAAACACAAATGAGACAACCATAATTTTTTTCATGCATTTTTATTTATATGTACTTATATGCCAAAGACAATGGAAAGTCTCAAAGTGGAAACTAGGAGACTTGGACTTAAGTATTCGTTGGTAATTATTATTCTAATTAGTAAAGTATACCCATCATGTCTGGTAATAAATCTCTTAATAGAGGAGACTGCCGGCTCCCTTATAACAGCATTATTTCGGGTTGGAGACCTTTGCAGTAACTATTACTCCTTTTAAACAAACAATTTCTCAAATATTTGCTTTAATGAGTTTTATTTAGCTTTGTTGGACACAATGAAGGATTCTCAACAAGATAAGCCTTATCATACTCGCCATATTACATTGTTTGTGCAATACAGTGTTCGCTCTTTATTCTCTCAGTCAAAGGGAGTAATAAAGCTGGGGGGGGTATTATGATGTTAACCTGGAGGAAACAATGAGCTTTTTTTCTGCACACACAGGAAGTTTTAAGTCCCTTGGCTTCCTCAGCGAATCCCGTTGGACTAAATGTTCCTCTGTAACGTTCTATCGTATTATCTTTATGAACTTCGTTTAATACCGCGCTCACCTTCACCATTCGTCTTGTTCTTTGTTCGAAACGTAAGTACATTTTTAATTCCTTTTTCTCCAGTGATTTTGACTCCTTCTGGCTCAGAGATTGATCAGGTTGCCATGTTGTTTCTGACGCTCCTCCTGTTTGGTTGGCGAAGGGCTTTTTAGCATTCTATCAATTGTTGTTATTGTTATATATTTTTTGCATTAAAAAAATCAATCATCTGGTAAATCCCCACCCCTGCGGAGCAATACATCCGAAGCAAAATGAATGTGGTATTAAGATATATATATATATATATTTTTAAAACACTGACAAGTAAATCATGACTGTGCTTCTTCTTCTCTCACGTGCATCGATGGGTTCCAATGGTTCTGTCTCCCTGCTTAATGGTGGCCATTAAGGCCGCTGCGTATGCTGACCACGACTTCCATCTCAATTAGCGAGTGGAGTTTCCCGTCCGCGTAATGGACGGCGAACAGTTTCTCGCTCGCCCTCTGGAATGATTTAAAAAAAATAAAATAAAATGAATGACGGGCTCCGATATTCAGCAACGTAATGGATTTTGTTGTTCGGATTCATTTATTCATACTTATCGTGAACCGTATACGTGTAACTGGTAAGTGTGTTTGTTCCACTCCCTCCTGCCGTCATGTAGCATTTGGCTAATATTTTTAAAACTGTAGTTGTTAGCGAAACATCCATCAAACAGGGAATAAGCAGTGCATTTGTCGTGGACTATTTTTACGCTGAGAATAATAAACAATTTGGGGCTTTTTTTTTTTTTTTTTTTAAACAACAGCGCTCGTGTTCGTCGTAATGGAGGGAACATTTCACTCAGTGTGGCTCATTGATGAGTTTTTAATAGTCTGCTAAACAAGCTCCGTGGTCCAGAGGAATAAGATGTATGAGGCTATTCCCTACGCAGACAATACTAGTTCTGGGTATACACTTATTGTTGGAATTCATCTTTTTGTCGTTTTTTAAATATATATTAATGAAGCGTTCATTTACATCGGGAAAAGGACCCAATGAGGAGCGAGTCTAAATTAAAAAGCAAGAAATATAAACAAATACAGCAACTGATATAATAATAATAATAATAATAATAATAATCGGTAGCCGTCTGTATTAATCGAGAACAACAAGCGCGAGTTAGATTCATCGTGGCCTTTAACAAGCTCTCAACGTACTCGGGGACTTGGCAATAAGATCTGCTGCAGCGTGGCTGAAGGCGCACTTCCCGAGCTCGGTGGTTAATGACACGGGGGGCCAACGGGCTCGGCCGGGCCCAACCGGCTCGGGGGGGGAAGCACGTTGAGTCTCATTTGAATCCCAGGGTATTTAATTTGCCGTATTTTTGTTCCTGCTATTATCTTGATTGATGTAAGAAAAAATTGTTAATTATGGCTGGTGCCCCCCCCCCCCCCGCGAGCTCATTGGCTGAGTCAGTTTTTTATTTTGCTCCCCCCCCCTTCTCGACTTCTCGTGCGGGGGAGGTGGTATTTAAATGTGAGCTCAAAGCCGTCCTGCGAATGACCTCATCGGAGTGTAATATGAATTAAAGTTGACATTTCTGCAGCTTTTGGAAGTTTACTTCATTCATGCGTGGCCTTTGCTAGCAGCGGATTCGGAGAGAAGGGTTTTTATGTTAAGTAGTTGAGGATGGTGGATTTAAAAACTGTGTGATACACAGAACCATCGGAGAAGCCAGGGTGATTGGATGAAGCAGCTGTCAATCAAACTCTTGAAGAAGCCAAAGGAACGAAAAGAGCTTTTCTCCATTAAGAAAACCCTTCAGTTCTGTTTCTTCTTCTTCTTTTGGAGCCACATTTGTTGTTTAGAACAAACATTTGCTTCTTCCTGTCAGATTACACACCCGTTAACTGCCAGGACTCCGATTGGTCTGAATTGCAAACGCATTTCCCTGATAAATTATGTATTTTCTGCATGATCGCGTGATATTTTAAGCGAGAGAGAGAAACGCACACCTTTTGCAAATCAAACGTGTGATTGGAAGGTGGTAATTATCAACAGCGCTGCAGTTCGGCAGAGTTATTTTAGGATATTTAAGTTATTTTGGTGACACGTTTTCTGCACAGTTCAGAGAGAGAAAATCCATCATGAATGAAGCACGTACACCATTTCTTCCTGACTATCTGGCGCAGTGGATTATCCCAGCACGTAAATTCTCTTGACGGAGAATACCAATATTTGATTGATCAAGGAATACAGAAATAACCCCAAAAACCAAATTAAGAAAAGCTTAATTCCACACACATCCCATAAGACGGTATGTGAAAGTACCATGAGGAGAGTGGACAGTTGTTCAGAAAGCGCCGGTGATGCAGCGAGTTTAGCTGTGCGCTCACGGAGAACTGATGGGAGAAAATAAAATGCGACCGCGTCCAGAATGAATGAATTTTACGGAGATGAGGCATTTTCTGGTTCACATCTAAATTGGCGCCTCCTGTGCCAATAACAGTTTTGGTCCTACAGCCACGAGCGCGACCGTGAATACAGGAAACGTCTGTATTCCAAAGCACAGAGAGGTTACATCTCGTTCCCTGCATCTCGTAAAGCACCTCTTTGTTGTTGTTTTTTTCCACCGCCGATGGAAACGCTTTACAGGGTACTGAAAACCCCCAATAAGACCATTGAGACACAGAGTAACACACGAAAGAGAGAGAAACAAAAAGATTAAACCAGCATGAATGTGGCATTTAGGCCCCCGCGCTAATGCAATGTGCACACACACACACACGCCGCCTCATCTAATCTCTCAGACGTCAGCTCGTTGTGCGCATACGAGCGCTGTCTTCGTTTGAGTGATTGCACATTCCACATTCATCTTCCCTGAGTGTTTCTTAAACGGGGCTTTAAAAAAAAAAAAACCGGGAGGTTTTCGTTTAAAAAAAAAAAAAGCTTCGTTACTGCGACGCCGGGAAATACGAAAAAAAAATAGGTAAATGTTCTTTGTCACCACGGAAGACGACGTGGTATTTAAAACGCATCCGTTTGTACTCGAGCTGTGGAGAGGAGCCCGGGAGACGTGACGGGGGAGGAGAAGGTCACGGTGACGGTTAGGAAAATTATGGGCTCGGTAGAATATGTCAGCCCTTGCCCACTGAATGTGGGGAAATGCATCTTCAGAAGTTGAAATAAACAACAACATTTTAAAATTAATGATAGAATATGATAATTGGATTGGATTTACTGGATTTAATTGAAAAGCTGGTTTGTCTCAACCACCCTTAATAAATGTGTCACGATGCCGGCTGAGAGCAGATAACCGCTCTAGTTCATCTGTCCTCCATTCCAGCCAGTAGTCGGCTCCAGACCCCCGTCAGGTGGTGTGACTCATGCATTTCAGTGGTAGATAGGCTTGTTTAGTTTTTTCTCTCTGTCTTTCACTCCTAACTGTAATTAAATCTTTGTGGAATGGCTTAAATGAATATGTGATCTCTTATAACGAAGACGTAGCTAACGACTAGAAAAGGGTTGAGGCGAAAATAAAAACGTGTCACGTGACGCGATGTTCTTTTGGTCGAGTAACCCTTTCATCTTTTTTTTTCTTTTTTTTCTCGGACCGCTGTACCAGTACGTGTGTCCCAGTTTTATATATATATATATATATATATATATATATATATGTTTTCTTGGCAAAATTGTCCATTCTGCTTTTGGGCAAACTGCAGCAAATGAGGCTGAAACACACGCTCAGTGTCCCGGAAAACTGGTGGAACCGTTAAGTAAACCGGTCGTGATTGTTTGGTGAACCTGAAAATGTTTCGGGGGGCGGAAGTGACTTTATAAAAACGCAGCCGCCGGACTTCAGCAACCGGCTCAAACCTACAGCCGGAGATGAGGGAAGAGGAAATTAGTGCTCTTTAGTATTTTTGGAAGAACTAGTTAGAACTGGAATTGGAGTTCCATTATCTATGTATGTTTTGGAACATTGTACGTTTTGGAACATATATATATATATAATTAATTTGCTGTTTTATTTTGACCGTAGCTTTATTTTTTTTAAACAGATGTTTCGACATCGGGACTGAATCCATGTGCTACTTTCTTCCACGCCAGCCCCGTCTCGTACAACTTACGTTGACATACTACGAAACTGCACAGCGAACCACATTTCATGGGAATTGTTTAGTTTTTTGTTTTTTTTTACATTAGAGGTTTTCCGGGCACGTCCAACTGGTAGGAGGCCCCGGGGAAGACCGAGGACACGCTGGAGGGATTATATCTCCCGGCTGGCCTTGGAACGCCTCGGGATCCCCCAGAATGAGCTGGAAAGTGCTGCGGGTGAGAGGGAAGCCTGGGTCGGCCTGCTGAACCTGCTGCCACCGCGACCCGACCCCGGATAAGCGGGTGATAATGGATGGATGGATGGATGGGTTTTCTTGTGGATCACAAATACGTTTCAAGCGAGTCCAGGGACATCCGTGTAGGTCGGGCTGATGGATGGGAAACAAAGAACCAAACAGAAACACAGGGTTTTCATCCCGGAGCCTGCTCCCGTGTGACCCACGTTGTGTTGTTGTGTGTTTCTGTTCTCTTGTTTCTTTAAATTTTTGCATTAAAATTTAAGCCAAACCATAATGTGTCCGACTGAACCTAACCAAGTAGTTGTGTTGCGTAAAAACCTAAAAAGAAAAGTAGTTTTGGGGCATTTTTACGTCATGTTTTGTTGCAAGTTACGTTAGCCGGTCGTTAGCCGTGTGTTTCAAACTTTTTTGAAATGCAACCGTTATCCTGCAGAAAAATACTTCTCCCTCAAAAGGGAATTTAGATCAAGTTGTATGACAACGTCATTTTGTAGTCAGCGCAGATATTTACAGCTCACGGGCTGAGGAATGCTTATGGGAAATGACTGTGCTGGTTTCTGTCTGTCTATCAAATATTACAAATGGTAAAATACTGAAACATTTATTCATACATATAAATATATAAAAAGTGAAAAGTAAAAATATTTTACTGTCCTCTGCTGAACATAAAAATGTATCAAAACGATTGCTAGATACATTTTTATGTGTTTGAATTGACGTATTTCTTGTAATATTTACGATATTCAGCTGGATTTATGAAACAGTGCTTTAAAGTAAACATAAATGAAAACAGTGCATGTATTTCAATAAATTATCTAGCAAGCGCACTTCTCAAATCTCGGCTGCGATAGTCAGACAATATTTCCTTCGGTATATCTTCAATTCATAGTCGGAATTCTGTTATTTCTGATGCCGCTAAACTAATCTCCACGTCGACTCGCTTTCCACATAACAAGCAAGAGTTTAAAAATAAATAAATTAATGAAGTCCATGTTTACAGATCCCATGAATCAATACTGATGTACAAGCATGTTAAACCTGTCAGGACATCAGGCGAGAAGCATTTCAGACCGTCACATTAACCAGACGTGCTATTATCTCATATTAGTGTCATTTTTTATCCGCGGTCACATTTGCCAGCCTGGCTATCATTGAATTTCGTATTGTTATCAGCTAATCTAAATGGGCATGCTAACATCCCATTAGCATTTTCCCCCAACGGGTTTTCCGATGGATGTGCAATCAGAGCGTTGGCACCCTCCCACTCGGCGTGTGTGTATACGGCCTCTAATCTCAGCTAGCGGGGCCTCGTGCGGCTTCGTTTACCGATAGCTGGGATGTACCACATGACCACGCGGCGCCGACTCAAACTAATCCAGTTTGTGTCACAGAGATTGGCCCCTTTTTTCCCCCCTTTTTAATTTTAAATCCAGCAATTATTAATGCAAAAATCTAATAATTTTGTATGCAAAACACCACCTACACGCTGACGTCAATGAGGCCATTTGAAACGGGGGGGAGATAACTCAACTTTAAACACTCAGACCGTATTAATAAACAACGGTTCCGAATGATGGCCTCGTGGCTAAATTTGTTCTACCCAAGAGGCAAAGACATTTTTTTTAATGAGTAAAAAAAAAAAGAAGAAACATCTGTCTCCTCTGTCTCCCACAGGAAATCACATGACGAGTGTTAGGCACAAAAATAGTTTATTCTCGACTCCCAAAACGAAAGCCTGCCCGTAACACAACAGCAGAATATTTCTCCAAAAGGGGCGAAGTTGTTTGGAGTGCGATGCGGAAAACACGAAGACTGTAAGCGGGGGGTTTATTTTTATTGTTTTTTTATGCACGATTCTTGAAACAAAAAAGTAATTAGAAACCTTCACATGAACCGGCGACAGCATGCATCTTAGTGCGTGTGATGATTTACGGCTGCAACTCCTCGGGAGTTGAGTGTAACCAAAGAGATTGGCGGCGTCTCTGGGGAGCTGCATAGGGTACAGTGGATGTTGTGGTCAAAGACCATGCGGTAATTACAGCCAGAGAGAAAAGCTCTGGGATGTACAAAATCCCTTCTTTAGAATATAAAGGCCTCTTTTTGTCTTTGAAAAAAGAAGAAGAAGAAGAAGCAGCAAACAGTCATTGAAAGAGATCACCGCTCCCGTTTGAAATCCCATCCCACCCGGAGGAGGAGGAAAAATATAGAAAGGGAAGAGGGTAAGAGGGAGATGAAGGGAGAACGAAGAGCGGCTTTATATTAGAGACGCGGTCAGAGCTACCTATACGGTCTCAGAGCGTCTCGACGCCTCTATTTTCAAACGTGTGTGTGGGTGTGTGTTTGCTCGTGTTCTCGCCCTGTGTCGCTAAGCGATGCTCGCAGGTGTGTGTGTGTGTTTCTTTTTGTCAACGTGTGCGAATGTGTCCGCTGCCACGTGACGTAGTTTACGTCGCAATCTTTATGCGGGCAATCTTTATGCGTCCGCGACGGCTGTTCTTTTTTTAGTAATGCGCTTTCATTCTATTCTTGGAAAACCCAATTTCTAGAGAACGTGCGTAGGGCAATTTCTTCAACTTCGACGATGGACAGCGTTAATTATAGTTAAAAGAAATCGGGGTCAGGTGAATACATTTTTTTTAAATGCCGTTGCTATTGACAAGCTCGGCTTTCATGTACCATGAGTGACAATTCTCTCCTCGGCGGTCTGCAAGTGTTTATTCTTTTAAATGTACAGTAGCGGGTACCAAGCACAACTTTTTCTGAAGGAAACGTGAAAACAACCGTTCCAATGTATAAAAAAAAAAAAATGGTTCACGTGCAGATGAGTTAAAGTGTTCCAACAAATAATAAATGTGTCAAAGACTATCTACATTATTGAATACCACAAGAGGTGAGTGAGAAACACTCTAGACCCTTTAGGCCCCACATTCATGAGATCCTCATTAGGAACAAATCTAGTTCAAGCTTGGCATCTTTAAAAGGTTATATTTATTCAACCAATTCTACATTACCTCTTTATTCGTATAACTCCTTCTCTTTTACAGCCACATTACAAGTTATATTTATTTAGTTAAAATATAAATGTGTATTATATTCACTCATACCTCTGTAATTCTTTCTCTTTCAATTTGTCGACAGTAGAAATGAATGCATTTTAATGTGGTCGCTGTCCGTGGTGCTGAAACGCTCTCCACGGTGCTGAATGGAGGCTTTGGTGCGACGTGTGTTGCCTCCCTTTGCCTCGAAATAAATGTGTGTTTTTACTGAACCAAGCCACTCGCGATGGAGCTCAAGTGCACGTTGGGCGTGAACGTGAAAAGCAACGACAGACTGTACAGAAAGGGGGGGGGGGGGGGGGGGCTGAGAGGAGCTTACACAATACGGGAGGCTGTGCTGGAAGAAACAGGATGTACAGATACGAGTGTGTACGTGACAGGGAAATGCAAGAGACAGAGGATGATACTATGACTAATTAGCTGCATGTGCATCCTCATTCAGCCTCGGCAGCGACGCATAATTACACACTTCTCAATCAATAGAAGATCTAATGGAGGAGAAAAAAAAACATGTTGCAACATATAATTATCCCAGACATAATGTAAGTGTTTATACCACGTGGACTAATATCAGAGGAGCTTGAGAGGACTCTTAAGCATCTCCAACGTCGCCTTTTTTTTCACTCGTGCCAGAGCTGATGTTCTGGTCCGTTTTTACATCTCAGCTAGTTGGTCTGTTAACCCCCGCCCTTAACCTTAACCTTCTCCTGGCCGTTGTGTGTCTTAAAGGTTGCCTCTGAGAATGACTGGATTCTAGATTTAGCTGCATCTCCGTGCATAGGTGCGCGTAAGTACAGTACTATTTCTGGGCCAGCAATGGAGTGTGTCGGGAGTTCACCGACAAGGTGCTGTCAGATCCGCTCAGCTCCTTCTAGTCACAAAGTGCGCCGATGGGCCATTAGACCCTGTCTTTGGACAGCGGCGCGGTGTGTAATAGACTCACAGCTCAACGTGCCTCTGCTGCCTCGCTGTGTCTTTTCCACTTTAGTCACCTTTTGACTCAGCAATGTTCACTCCGTATGCGGCATTGAAGGGCCGTGTCTTAAAATACCATAACACGGACAGTTATCTCCATGATTTAAATGTTCAGAGAGAACAAAAGAGAGACTACGAAGAGAGAGAGATTGTGTCTTTTTTGATGAGCTGCAAACTTTGGTGATGGGTCTTGGCCTTTTGTGATGGGTCTTGGTGATGGGCCTTGGTGATGGGCCTTGGTGATGGGCCTTGGTGATGGGTCTTGGTGATGGGCCTTGGTGATGGGTTTTAGTGATGGGCCTTGGTGATGGGTCTTGGTGACGGGCCTTGGTGATGGGTCTTGGCCTTTTGTGATGGGTCTTGGTGATGGGCCTTGGTGATGGGTCTTGGTGATGGGCCTTGGTGATGGGTTTTGGTGATGGGCCTTGGTGATGGGCCTTGGTGATGGGCCTTGGTGATGGGTTTTAGTGATGGGCCTTGGTGATGGGCCTTGGTGATGGGTCTTGGTGATGGGCCTTGGTGATGGGTTTTAGTGATGGGCCTTGGTGATGGGCCTTGGTGATGGGTCTTGGTAACGGGCCTGATGGGTCTTGGCCTTTTGTGATGGGCCTTGGTGATGGGCCTTGGTGATGGGCCTTGGTGATGGGTCTTGGTGATGGGCCTTGGTGATGGGTTTTAGTGATGGGCCTTGGTGATGGGTCTTGGTGATGGGCCTTGGTGATGGGTTTTAGTGATGGGCCTTGGTGATGGGCCTTGGTGACGGGCCTTCGTGATGGGTCTTGGTGATGGGTTTTGGTGATGGGCCTTGGTGATGGGCCTTGGTGATGGGTTTTGGTGATAGGTTTTGGTGATGGGTCTTGGTGATGGGTCTTGGTGATGGGTTTTGGTGATGGGCCTTGGTGATGGGTTTTGGTGATGGGCCTTGGTGATGGGTCTTGGTGATGGGTCTTGGTGATGGGCCTTGGTGATGGGTTTTAGTGATGGGCCTTGGTGATGGGTCTTGGTGACGGGCCTTGGTGATGGGTCTTGGCCTTTTGTGATGGGTCTTGGTGATGGGTCTTGGTGATGGGCCTTGGTGATGGGTTTTGGTGATGGGCCTTGGTGATGGGTCTTGGTGATGGGCCTTGGTGATGGGTTTTGGTGATGGGCCTTGGTGATGGGTTTTGGTGATGGGTCTTGGTGATGGGTTTTGGTGATGGGTCTTGGTGATGGGTCTTGGTGATGGGTTTTGGTGATGGGCCTTGGTGATGGGTCTTGGTGATGGGCCTTGGTGATGGGTCTTGGCCTTTTGTGATGGGTCTTGGTGATGGGTTTTGGTGACGGGCCTTAGTGATGGGTTTTGGTGATGGGTTTTGGTGATGGGTCTTGGTGATGGGTCTTGGTGATGGGCCTTGGTGATGGGTTTTAGTGATGGGCCTTGATGATGGGTCTTGGTGATGGGTCTTGGTGATGGGTTTTGGTGATGGGCCTTGGTGATGGGTTTTGGTGATGGGTCTTGGTGATGGGTTTTGGTGATGGGCCTTGGTGATGGGTTTTGGTGATGGGCCTTGGTGATGGGTTTTGGTGATGGGTTTTTGTGATGGGCCTTGGTGATGGGCCTTGGTGATGGGTCTTGGTGACGGGCCTTGGTGATGGGTCTTGGCCTTTTGTGATGGGTCTTGGTGATGGGCCTTGGTGATGGGTTTTGGTGATGGGCCTTGGTGATGGGTCTTGGTGATGGGCCTTGGTGATGGGTTTTGGTGATGGGCCTTGGTGATGGGTTTTGGTGATGGGTCTTGGTGATGGGTTTTGGTGATGGGTCTTGGTGATGGGCCTTGGTGATGGGTCTTGGTGATGGGCCTTGGTGATGGGTTTTGGTGATGGGCCTTGGTGATGGGTCTTGGTGATGGGTCTTGGCCTTTTGTGATGGGTCTTGGTGATGGGTTTTGGTGACGGGCCTTGGTGATGGGTTTTGGTGATGGGTTTTGGTGACGGGCCTTGGTGATGGGTCTTGGTGATGGGCCTTGGTGATGGGTTTTAGTGATGGGCCTTGATGATGGGTCTTGGTGATGGGTCTTGGTGATGGGTTTTGGTGATGGGTCTTGGTGATGGGTCTTGGTGATGGGCCTTGGTGATGGGTTTTAGTGATGGGCCTTGATGATGGGTCTTGGTGATGGGTCTTGGTGATGGGTCTTGGTGATGGGTTTTGGTGACGGGCCTTGGTGATGGGTTTTGGTGATGGGTTTTGGTGACGGGCCTTGGTGATGGGTCTTGGTGATGGGCCTTGGTGATGGGTTTTAGTGATGGGCCTTGATGATGGGTCTTGGTGATGGGTCTTGGTGATGGGTTTTGGTGATGGGTCTTGGTGATGGGTCTTGGTGATGGGCCTTGGTGATGGGTTTTGGTGATGGGCCTTGGTGATGGGTTTTGGTGATGGGTTTTGGTGATGGGTCTTGGTGATGGGCCTTGGTGATGGGTTTTTGTGATGGGCCTTGGTGATGGGTTTTGGTGACGGGCCTTGGTGATGGGTCTTGGTGGATGGGCCTTGGTGATGGGTCTTGGCCTTTTGTGATGGGTCTTGGTGATGGGTTTTGGTGACGGGCCTTGGTGATGGGTCTTGGTGATGGGCCTTGGTGATGGGCCTTGGTGATGGGTCTTGGTGATGGGCCTTAGTGATGGGTCTTGGTGATGGGTCTTGGTGATGGGTCTTGGTGATGGGCCTTGGTGATGGGCCTTGGTGATGGGTCTTGGTGATGGGCCTTGGTGATGGGCCTTTGTGATGGGTCTTGGTGATGGGCCTTAGTGATGGGTCTTGGTGATGGGTCTTGGTGATGGGTCTTGGTGATGGGTCTTGGTGATGGGCCTTGGTGATGGGTCTTGGCCTTTGTGATGGGCCTTGGTGATGGGCCTTGGCCTTTTTAATGGGTCTTGGTGATGGGCCTTGGCCTTTTTAATGGGTCTTGGTGATGGGCCCTTTTTCAGTGCAAATACCAATCCAGGAACCTCGAAAACGAACTTCAAGATCGTTCTTTGCATGTCGAGCTCAGACAGACTCGCTCAACTGGGCTCCTGCAGAACACAATGGCTTGTGTATTGAAAGTATATTCTTTTAATATAGAACGTGTTGCATGTCCAACACCCAGGTGCACAGCGATCCCTTTTTTATCGTGAGATCATGAGGAAAACAGTCAACAGATCATTGGCTTTTAGCACAAATGTAGCACGAACGTAGCTAGCAGATGGTTTCATCCTCCTCTTCCACCTCTGCATGTCTTATCTTCTTCTTTTCACCACCCATTGAAGCACAACACAACCCTCTGCAACGTGCATTGATAATAACAGTTGCGTTTTCATCTTTCACTCTCCTAACATGCCATTATCTCGACAACCAATCAGATAGCCAACAGAGTACTTAAGGGCTGTAAATTATAGTCCCAGTGTTCAGTTCCTGGGACTATTTGTTCCAAACAAGGCATAATGCTGACAGTTTGGATAGCCCCGGAGCATGTTTCTGAGACAAAACCCCTGCAGGGATCAATAACTACTTAGAACGCAGTATGGCCCAGATGTGCTGTTGCATTATGGCGCAGAGATAACACCCGAATCAATCGTCAGCCGTTTGAAAATTAGGCCGGCGGTCCATCAAATGGTGGGGGGGAAAGCAGTTTGGGAGAGACGGCATTAGACCAGAGAGCGCTTTGTTCAACGAGCAGCGAAGAGAAAAAGACAATCTACTGTATTGATATGATTCATAAATGAAAACCTGGCTTCAAATATTACCCCCTCCCCCTTCTCCTCCTCACGCATTGATTTTCCCCTCCTCACTGTAGAATAGCCAGCTAAGCGTTTTAAACGCTCAGGTGTAATTGTCACATTTAGGACAGAGTGATATGGATCGGCGTTACCGAGGCAAGGGAGCCTCTCCGCGTTGTCAGAACGAGGGCCATTTAAATGGCCGCCGTCTCGTCTTTTTTTTCTCCCCTTAATGGTCGTCGTCATTGTCTGTTTTCCAAAAGAAAAGAAGGGCCCCGTCTCTTTTTCTCTTTCTGCTCTTTGATCCGTCGAGCGGCCGCATTTAAAATCCGCGCTTTTTTTTCCTTCCTATTTTGGGGGTCGGGGGGTCGATTTAAGATTGACGACACACACGCCAAAAAAAAAGAGATGGTGTGTGTGTGTGTGTGGCCAAATGGCACTCCGGAGGCAGGAGAAGAGATTGCCGTGCAGCTCACTTCGCTCGTTGTCAATAAGTCTAACCTGGATAGGTGGTTTTGGAATATCTTCAGCCAGCCAGGTGATTGAAAGCAGATTGTTTTTTGTGTTTTTTTTTAAAGGTGAGTTTGGAGGGAAATATATACGGAAAACAAATGGAGCTGCATTACGCACAAGTGGAGATTAATTGGAAAGAGGTGGAGATGGTGAAGGAAGGGTTGGAGGGCACGAAGATGTGGACAGAAGACGGAAACTGGCTAAGGAGACGGAATACGATGCTTTAATTCGTCGTGTTGGAATCCAGATATGAGCGAAATGAAAGTTCAAAAGCCGGAGAAATCCACGTTGAAAATAGGAAATATTATTCGTAATGCGGTTTTAGTTGTATGGGAAGGTCATTTTGACCTCATCATTCTGGAAAACATTTAAAAAAAAATATTTTAACAAGAAAAAAGGATACATAAAAGACATTAAAAGTTGATATATAATGATTATCTCCCCGTCCCGTTTGGTAAACTGTTGAGTTGAGTGACACTGTGTCGCCAACACGGAGACGGCGTGCAGCTCGAGGCCAGAGGAGTGAATCCAGTGAGCTCAGTGCTCCACGCCGCCGTTAGGCTAAAACATGTAGACAGCTACATCTATATTTAATGGAGACTAATGTCTAATTTAGCGCCGACATCTAAAGCCACTATGTTTTTACATTTTGGAAATGTCCTACTTTGTTGCCTTTTTTTTGGGGGGCCTTTTTTTTATATTTGACACACAACACAAGTGGGTGACAAACAAGGCACTTTTTAAATATGATTAAAACAATTTAACACGTTACAGCTTTATTTACGGCGCTCAGGGGAACGTCGGCCACGATCATCGGGGAACGTGAAGAAGAAGAGTGATGGAGAGACCGAGGCAGTTAAACTGATAAACACAGTCCACTTCCTTTCATCTCTCTCCTCCTCTGACGCCACTGGTGTCGGACTAATTCATTAAGCTCCCCCCACCTCTCAAGACTGCGTAGCCCCCCCCCCCTGCAGAGGGCCACACTCAATAATGCATCGTTGCAGGCTTAACCGGAGCTCAGCAGGGCGCTCGCCCACTCCACCCCCGTAAAAGAAAGTGCGTAGCTTCGCATCGCTTTTTCTTTTCCTCTTGTTTTCTTTCTCGGACCGACGCGCAGCAGCATTCATAAAGTACCCCCCACCCCCCCCCCCCCAAAGAGACGTGACATCTATAAAACATGGATCCTAATTACGCGGAGACGCGAGGAAGCACAAGGGGGGGGGGGGGTCACCACTTCACGATGAATTACTCTCGGTTGCGAAGCGGAGCACATGCGCCTCTCCGTCTCTCCCCCAAATGGAAACGGCGCGGCATCGCAAAAGAGGGGTTTTTTAAAATTATTTTTTTATCCCGTCGGCTCAAGTTTTTCGGATGACAAATTAGCCGCGGTATCGCGACCGGGAACGGCCTAATCCGAGCAGACGCCGCCGCCGCCTCCGCGGGAGTCACTTCAGGTAGAGTAAAGCCAGAAGTTAAATGGAGAGAATGGAGATAATAATCGTGTTATGTAATGCTGTTACTTTTTTTTCTTTTTTTTTTTAGTAAGCAGGCTAAGAAGCACATTAACCTTCATTTTTCTATGAGTTGCCCGTCCGCTCATCCAGCCACTCTCCGGTCTTTATCTGGGTCGCGGTCGCAGACGGTTGAGCTAAGTAGTCCGGATGTTTGTTTTTTTCCTCCTCCAGCTCTGCCTGGGGGACCCGGAGGCATTAACAGGCCAGGTCGGACATGCGGTCCCTCCAGTTTGGGTCTGGGGTCTGCCTGGTAGTCTCCTTCATGGTCGTGTTTGGAGTACGTAGGGGGGTAACCCCTGATCCCTAAACCACATCGTCCATCCAGCTGCCTGAGTCTGATTCTTGTAAATCAACATCGTCTGTAATCTGTAAACCTGCAGTGATGTCATCAGTGTGATCTTCACTTAGACTTTGTAAAAGTAAAATCTGAAACAGGAAACTGGCATTTGAGAGAAAATGGCTTTCATCAGACGGGGTTTCATATTATGTAAGATCAAGTTTTTTGTTTTAGCTTTTAACCATTAAAGGGACTTTGTCAGGATGTCACAGCTTCGTCTTGGAGTCCCCCAATATTGTTGGAAGTAGCGATGGCTCGTAAAGATGTAGCATGTTATTGAGGCTCGTAGTCTTATTTTTTTTTGTTTTTGAAAAAGACAAAAAACATAGCCGAGCACATGTAGGATATCCCAAACGGTATATCCCAATCGAATCATTAAATGACCGCAAATTTAGGATGCGACAGTTTTGGTCCAACTGCCACCTGCACACTCAGTAGTATAGAACACCTCCATGTCCCCAACAGGCAGCATGCCATTAGTTCTCCATTGACATCACTGCTGCAAAAGAAAAACAACTGCCGTCGTGCATCATGATCGCTCTCCACCCCCCCCCCCCCCCCCATCCCATAAACTGGAAATGTGGAGGAGACATAAAGGGAAAAAGGAAACAATGGCTGCATTCATGCTTAACGATTGTCTTGCATGTTACAATAAGACAACAACAACAAAAAAGGTGTTTACCTGCAGTGGTTCAGGTATCTGGATGAGAGCTGTCTCCAAATCACAGAGGGGAAGAACAAATGACACACATGCGAGACACAAGTCAGAAAGACAGTAACGACACTGTAAAAGAAACGTACTTTTAGTCTGTAAGTAAGTGTGTGTGTGTGTGTGACCTGGAATGAGTGATGGATAGAATTATCCCTTGAAGCTCTGGGTCGTGGTGGTCTTTCGCCACCAGTGAAATTGTGACAGCAAGTCATTGAGCCAGTGTGTGTGTGTGTGTGTGTGTGTGTGTGTGTGTTGATAGTGGGAGATTAATGCTAACTGAAGCTAAACAAGTGGAGTGACATACGTACAAACTGGAGAAATAGACGACGTCCACACACACACACACGCACACGCACACACGCGCGCGTCCAGAGACCCGGAGGAGGCTGCGAGTGGCGGCTTGTGTTTGGAGTCGGTCCTGAGGGCGACAGTGACGGGCGGCGGCCATGACCCCCACTCACAGAGCCGGGAGGGAACTGTAGCATGTGTCCGAGGAGAGGAGACGAGATAAGGAGGTAAGAGATTAAGAGACAAAAGACGGAAAGGAGAGAGGATGAGAATGAAAGATAAAGAGGGGAGAGGAAACGAGGAATGCAGTGTGAGAGAGTGTGCAAGGAACAAAGAAAGAGGAGAAGAAGAAACAAGGGAACAAGAGGAGAGGATAGGGGAGAAGAGGAAACAAGGGAACAAGAGGAGAAGGTAGGGGAGAAGAGGAAACAAGAGTAGAGGATAGGGGAGAAGAGGAAACAAGGGATCAAGAGTAGAGGATATGGGAGAAGAGGAAACAAGGGAACAAGAGTAGAGGATATGGGAGAAGAGGAAACAAGGGAACAAGAGTAGAGGATAGGGGAGAAGAGGAAACAAGGGAACAAGAGGAGAAGGTAGGGGAGAAGAGGAAACAAGAGTAGAGGATAGGGGAGAAGAGGGAACAAGGGAACAAGAGGAGAGGATATGGGAGAAGAGGGAACAAGGGAACACGAGTAGAGGATAAAGGAGGAAGGGAGAAGAAGAAACAAGGGAACAAGAGGAGAGGATAGGGGAGAAGAGGAAACAAGGGATCAAGAGTAGAGGATAGGGGAGAAGAGGAAACAAGGGAACAAGAGTAGAGGATAGGGGAGAAGAGGGAACAAGAGGAGAGGATATGGGAGAAGAGGGAACAAGGGAACACGAGTAGAGGATAAAGGAGGAAGGGAGAAGAGGACGTGAAAGAAAAATAAAGAGGGGAGAGGAAACGAGGAATGCAGTGTGAGAGAGTGTGCAAGGAACAAAGAAAGAGGAGAAGAAGAAACAAGGGAACAAGAGGAGAGGATAGGGGAGAAGAGGAAACAAGGGAACAAGAGGAGAAGGTAGGGGAGAAGAGGAAACAAGAGTAGAGGATAGGGGAGAAGAGGAAACAAGGGAACAAGAGTAGAGGAAAGGGGAGAAGAAACAAGGGAACAAGAGTAGAGGATATGGGAGAAGAGGAAACAAGGGAACACGAGTAGAGGATAAAGGAGGAAGGGAGAAGAGGACATGTGAAAGAAGTTTCTTCTCCCCTATCCTCTACTCTTGTTCCCTTGTTTCCTCTTCTCCCCTATCCTCTACTCTTGTTCCCTTGTTTCTTCTCCCCTTTCCTTATGTCCTTTCTTCGCCCAATGCACACTCTATATTCCTCGTTTCCTCTTCTCCTCTATCCTCTACTCTTGTTCCCTTGTTTCTTCTCCACTTTCCTTATGTCCTTTCTTCGCCGAATGCACACTCTACATTCCTCGTTTCCTCTCCCCTTTTTATCTTTCCTCCACATTTCCTCTCCTCCCTTTCTCTTTTATCGTCTGCTCTCGTTTCTTCTTCTCCCCTATCCTCTACTCTTGTTCCCTTGTTTCCTCTTCTCCCCTATCCTCTACTCTTGTTCCCTTGTTTCTTCTCCCCTTTCCTTATGTCCTTTCTTCGCCCGATGCACACTCTACATTCCTCGTTTCCTCTTCTCCTCTATCCTCTACTCTTGTTCCCTTGTTTCTTCTCCACTTTCCTTATGTCCTTTCTTCGCCCGATGCACACTCTACATTCCTCGTTACCTCTCCCCTCTTTATCTTTCCTCCACATTTCCTCTCCTCCCTTCCTCTTTTATCGTCTGCTCTCGTTTCCTCTTCTCCTCTATCCTCTACTCTTGTTCCCTTGTTTCTTCTCCACTTTCCTTATGTCCTTTCTTGCACTCACTCTACATTCCTCGTTACCTCTCCCCTCTTTATCTTTCCTCCACATTTCCTCTCCTCCCTTCCTCTTTTATCCTCTGCTCTCGTTTCCTCTTCTCCTCTATCCTCTACTCTTGTTCCCTTGTTTCTTCTTTGCGTGATCTTTTCCTGTTTCCTCTCTCTGGAACATACTTGAAGTTGTGTTTTTCAGCAGCGATCCATTCCCCTCTTTCACTCCACTCATATCTCCACTTCTGTGTATGTTAATGGTTTTTGACGAGCTATTAATTTGGCAGAAACGGGCTCTCGCGCTTTTTGCTCCTCGATTCCTTTCAGAATACTAATGCTAATGTTCCAACGTGGAGAAATTGCGGAGGAAACAAGAGGGGGATGCGATTTCAAAAATAAATTGCGCTGGAAATCTTGAATAATAATGAAAAAGTTTTTTAAAAAAGGGAGTAAAATTGAGGAAATAAAGCAGCGGGAGACGGTTATGTGGAGGGGAGGCGAGATGGAATTATAAAAAGATAGGAATGAAGTGAACAAAACGAAGGACAAAGACCACGTTATGAGAAGAGTTAAATGAGCGAGTGAAGGAGGTAAGTGAAGGAGTGACAAAGGGAGTCCGTTAATATGTTGACTTATGTGTTTATTTTGGCGGTCCGTGTGGACGAAAAGCGGCGTACCTTATTTTACTGGGTCTGACGGCGGTAAGTCAATTAAGAGAAAATTAAAAATACATTTACATTTTTTTATATATTTCTTTGGCCTTTTTTAAAGTTAAAAATCTAAACATTTCCGTGATTTTAATATAATAATAATAATAATAATATGTATTTTACTTGTGATTTTGTAAGTATTTTATTCCATTTAATGTTTTGTACTATCTGGACCTTGAGTTTAATTGATTGATTGATTAAATAATATATATGTGCATGCTACCCCGAATGTAAAGTGACCGTAAACCGCAGGTAGCAGCTGGATAATCGGGGATTAGTCCTTCTAGGAGTCAAAAACATCAAAACAATACTTGTGAGCATAGATTTGATTTGTTCACATCACAGATCCACGGAGAGATTTTGTGACAATTTGATTTATTGTCACGGCAGCCCGAAAGGTTAGCGTTCACACGCCGACACTGTGACGGAGGATCATTTAATCCTGACAGCTGTCATGTGTCTCACACACACACACACACACACACACACGAGGTTGAGCGAGACGACAAGGGCAGCAAAATGTTGCACACACAAACACACACACACACACACACATGCATACAGTTGCACACAAATCCATCAATGCAGCCATCCATCCAGCACATGAAATTCCTCTCACCCAAAACTCTCGCCGACTACATTCCAGTGGCTGTACACGCTGTACATTTGGGGTGAAACTACACTTCAAGCAGGAGTCAAATATTTGTTTTACACTGTGTGTAAAATATGTTGTTTTTCTCCTGCACAGGACCTCATTTTGCTGGCCAGAACAAACAAACAAAAAAAAGCCCAAATCCTATAAAGTGTCAGTTTGAACACGACTCCGAGTTCAACTCTTCGTAAACGGAGGCACAGTTTTCTATTTCTTTTTTTTTTTTTTTAAGCTGTCATTTCAGACCAAAATGACAACAAAAAGGTTGGAATCAAGATTTTTTTTTATTTATTTCATTTCATATTTCATTATTTCATCCAGTGAGCGAAGGAGCGGACGCCGCTCAACGTTGCGGCGCATTGTGATTAAGGATGATACGTTTTGGTTTCTAGGAAGGAAAGAAATCACTTTTCAGTGCACTTAGGGGCGGTGAAAGCAAAGAGACAAATTACACCGGAGGAACCCAAAAGAATTGACGGATAGGAATGTCATCTCAACACAAGAAGTTTGAACGGACGGATGAGTGGAAATGAGAAAAAGTTCAGAAAAAGAAAAAAAACGGAGACACCAGAGGGATATAATGACTACTACAATAAGACGGCATACGGTGAGGGGGGGGGGGGGGTAGATAAGACAAGAACAGCTTCTTCTGAACAAGTTGGGAAGAAGAAGAAGAAGAAGAAGAAGAAGATGGATGACAGTGAAGACAGCTTTCGGAAAAAAAAGAAAGAAAAGAAAAACGTCTATTTTAAGCACGGACGGATAAAATGAGCAAACGTGAATAAAGACTGAATGGAGACGAGGATAGATGAAGATAAAACATGGCGGACGAATACGTTGTCATTTGCACATGAGAACCCGAGGCGAGCGAGAGACGAGGAGTTCGCAGACGTAAAAAATAACAACGGGGAAAAATGAAGACGACTAAGGTTCAAGAAGAGGAACAGCTGATTGGTGTCATGCTCGAAAAAGCCATAAAGCTTGTGTGTATTATTTCTAATAGTTAAAAAAAAGTTGCGTTTTCTCAAATCTGCGTCGCGGTCGCCATTGATTCACGGCTTCTCGCGACCAAATGACGAAGCCTCAATGAGATATTTAACGTTCATCTCGTTAAAGATTCAAACCAACAAGGGTACATTTTTTTTTTCCTAAGAAAGGAAAGAGTTAAAGAAACCAAAAAAATGCCACCCTCGGTATCATCGAGCCGGATGCAAGGCAACACGACCGATTAGCTCACGGCAGTCAAACAGTTCATGTTTTAAAGATACGAGGAGACAAATTAAAAGACGTGCAAAACATCTCCAACAACCCGGCGTGCGAACTCCCGGGAAGCAATAAATAGTTAATTTGCGAGTTCAATTTAGAGCGCGGTTCACCGACGCCTCGACAGGTCGCCTCTCTCCGTCATCGCGACCTCCTTCCTCCACCGCGCTCCTCTTCATCGCATCCCAGATCTTTATTCTGACTTGCGTGACTGTAAACATTTCTCCTCCTCTTTTTTTTTCTTCCCAGAAATCCCCAAAAAGCATAGCTCGTGAAATAAGGCAATTGAAGGGAACTGTCTTGCGCAACGCTCCCTTTATGCTTCTTAGGAGCAGTATTATAGGAACACGGTAAATCTCCCTGGGAGTGTTGTAGCATTTATTTGGTTAAAGTTGTTATAAATTAAACTTTTGGTTATTTATATTTCTTTTTTCGGAGGGGTTGGGTTGAAGATAAAAAGGTATCAAAAAGCTTCACAGCAAACCAGGCATCACAGGAATCTGCAGACTCTTTCATGGTCCTCCCCCCATGGGGGCTTCAGCTGTCAACTGAAGCTGTGCTGGAAGCGAAAGCATCCTCATCTTCATCCTCATCCTCATTTTTTTCCGGGCAGTTTTAAAATCCCGTCTCTGGCTGTGAAGTGTTGTTTTTCCCTGTCTCACTTTTAGAGTCTACCGCGTACTGTCAAATATCCTCACGGGCGCTGGATGGCTGGAAAGAAGCACTTTCAATGACGCACGTAATTTATCAGAAAAATAAGTTTTATTTTGAAAAAAATGGAACACCTCTCCAGGAAACTCTCAAGATTGCCACGATTAAAATATCAGAAAAATAAGTTTTATTTTGAAAAAAAAGGAACACCTCTCCAGGAAACTCTCAAGATTGCCATGATTAAAAAATCTGAAAAATAAGTTTTATTTTGAAAAAAAGGAACACCTATTCAGGAAACTCTCAAGATTGCCACGATTAAAATATCTGAAAAATAAGTTTTATTTTGAAAAAAAGTAACACCTATTCAGGAAACTCTCAAGATTGCCACGATTAAAATATCTGAAAAATAAGTTTTATTTTGAAAAAAAGGAACACCTCCAGAAAACTCCCAAGATTGCCACCATTAAAATATCTGAAAAATAAGTTTTATTTTGAAAAAAAGGAACACCTCCAGAAAACTCCCAAGATTGCCACGATTAAAAAATCAGAAAAATAAGTTTTATTTTGAAAAAAAGGAACACCTCTCCAGGAAACTCTCAAGATTGCCACGATTAAAAAATCAGAAAAATAAGTTTTATTTTGAAAAAAAGGAACACCTCCAGAAAACTCCCAAGATTGCCACGATTAAAAAATCAGAAAAATAAGTTTTATTTTGAAAAAAAGGAACACCTCTCCAGGAAACTCTCAAGATTGCCACGATTAAAAAATCAGAAAAATAAGTTTTATTTTGAAAAAAAGGAACACCTCCAGAAAACTCCCAAGATTGCCACGATTAAAAAATCAGAAAAATAAGTTTTATTTTGAAAAAAAGGAACACCTCTCCAGGAAACTCTCAAGATTGCCACGATTAAAAAATCAGAAAAATAAGTTTTATTTTGAAAAAAAAGGAACACCCCTCCAGACGATGAAGGTCACAAACAAATCGACAGCTTCATTAGTCAATTACTTTGATTTTATTTGCCAGTTAAAGGCCATTTTAAGCACTACCTTGGATTAAAATACATATATTGCTGTTTCCCATCTCTCACACCACAGAGACAAACCATGGAAACTGTAAACATTTCCTACAACACAAGAATCTGGACCACTACATCAAAAGTAGAATATTAAATTGTACCCTATACATAATATTCTTCTTGCAACATGCTTTGTGCCCCTGGAGATCCGTCTGTTGTACGAGGACGGCGTGGATGAATAATGCATCAGTGTGTTCTTTCTCTCTCCAGAGCTTTGGAGCTTTAAAGATCTGATTTTTCAATATATAGACTAGCAGACTCGACCGCAAACAACCAAACGGCTCTGCTGTGTGTGTGTGTCTTATGAGTAATAATAATAATAATACTTTTATTTATATAGCACCTTTAAAAACAGGGTTTACAAAGTGCTCTACATAGAAGCAAGGTAAAAACATAACATCAATACAAGTAAACATTTCAGAAAATACATGAGGTAAAGGAGACAATGTCATACAGGCAATGAACACAATAGAGGAATAGAAAATTACAAATACAAAATAAAGCAGAACAGACAAACTAAAATAGGGGAACCAAAGAACTGCATAAAAGGACGACATCTTGGAGTGTACCAGTCCGGTTTTGGGGAGTGGAGTCAGCAGGAAGAGCAGAGGGTGGTGGGGGAGCTGTAACAGTTCCTGATTTCGTTGCCACCATCTCACTCTTGGGGACTGTTGTTGTGATGACGAGCTGCAGCGATGCGCTCGGCCGACCAGAGGGAGGGGATGGAAAGCGTGGAGCGATCAGGCCAGGAGCAAACAAACCCTCCGCGGGAGGCTCTGTGGATGCAACGGGGCCGACGAAGGAGTCCGAGCGCCCAGAAGGCCGAGACGAACGGAGGAGCAGAGAAGCCGCCGAGCCCGAGGAGCTGCGAGGTGGAACACTGCAGAACCATGCCAGCCGGAGAGGATGCAATCGCCAACCACGGACCGGACCACCGGAGCACCAGGACCGCTGAGAGGCGACGAGCCTCAGAGCAACAGCATGGAGCAGGGAGTCGGCCGGCTCGCCCGCAGCCGCCGGCCAGCAAGAGACCGTCGGCCAGCCAGCAAGAGACCCTCGGCTAGCCAGCCGACGCCAGTTGTCCAGGATTGTCCAGGCGGCAGCGGTGGAGAGCATCCAGCAGGGAGTCGGCTGGCTCGTTGGTAGCCGTCGGCCAGTGAGAGACCGTCGGCCAGCCAGCAAGAGACTGTCGGCCAACGCCAGTTGACCAGATCGCAGTGGTGGAGAGCAGGAGCCAACGGCAATCACAAAATAAAAATAATTACAATGAATGTTAAATTGTAAAAAAGGTAGAAAAAACCCCAAATAAAAACAGTCCTAGACGGAGCGGCGTTAAGTTTCGCCACCGTCCCCGTTGCCAGGACTCCAAATGTTAGTACAGCCATGCAGCACTTTTATTAAATACTGTGTGTCATCTTTTAGTCATGTTGTTGAATAAACAAACACACAGAGGATGTTCAGTGAGGTGACCTGAAACCTGAAGTCATGGTACACTTTGTTTTAATTGTTGTCTTTTGGTTTAATTTTGTTACATTCATCACATAGTTTGAAAACTGACACGGGACTTTCACCCAGGAGGCCGCTGTCCGTGTCCCATCTGCACCCAAAAGCATTTTAATGTATATCCGTAACAAACGTAGTTATTTTAAGCAAAAACCACGATGTTATTACGAAAACCCAAGCAAGGCACGTCTCCATTGTTTTTAATTTATCTTGTTAACCACGTATTTAAAACTGCGACTGTACTCTGGGAGAAAATACGTCATTGAGAATGTTGCTTGAATTGTTTTTACACCTTTTTAGGAACGTGAAACACATCTGATACGGCTTGAATGTAAGTTGAGATAAAAAGAATAAAACCAGACTTTTGAGATATTCTGATTTGCAGTCTCGAGTAGCGGTAAAACTCCAAAAAAAAGCACAATTCTACATTTCCAAGACAACCTAAGAGCCTCGAATGTTATGTCATATTCTCCGTCTGTCAAATCCCAGACAGTCTCCATGCTGACGATACATTTCCAGGCTTACGATACAATGATTGACGTGCGCCTGTTTCTAAATCTGAAAATATAACATCTTCATGTTCACCGTGAGGCACACGACTAGTAGATGATCTCATTACCAGTATGATGCAGTGGTTGAAAGGGGACTTCAGGACACACTGCAGGAGCTTCTAAAGCTTTGTTGGAGGTTGTTTTTTTTTAATCTTGTTTATTTTGGTACGATCTTTTTTCTTTTCTTCTCTTCTGTTCGGCAAAACACTTAGAAAACACCCACTTTGCTTCAGGCTCCGCTTGCAACGAACGAACATCGTTATCGGCCGAGAAGGAAATCACTCGGAGAGGAACGGTGCTGACTCCAGCAGGCTGAAAAAACCTGTCAACCCTGTCGCGACCTGGAAGGTTTTCCCTGAAACGTCCATATAAACCGCCCCACGTCTCCCATCACAATCAGGCTAATGGCGGGTTAGCAATTACATTTCCGACTTTATTAAACAAAGATTTACTGCTCCTGCGTCGGCACATGAAATTGACTTTTTTCTTTATCAAATGGGGCTGACTGGGAATACCGAAACGGCCTTTGACCCCGGCGAACCGACACACTTCCACGTGCAGCCTTCCAGAGTCGGACCTGATACTTCAAGAAAGATAATTTAACTTCAGATCCATTTCCCTGCGTTTGCCAAAAGACTATTTGCCTGCCTGCTTGGGGGAGGGGGCTTTGACTTCTGAGAATAGCACCACATGATTCACTCCCACACCTCCATTTACCCACCACCACCACCCACAATCCTTTGCCTTCTCTTCCGCTGTCCTGCACATGTCAGCTTCATCGGACACGTATGTGTCTCTCTCGTGTCGCCCCCCCCACATTTTTTTGTCACGGCTAGAAGGGAAGCAGATAAGAGGAAATCAATCATGGCCGTTTAGGAAGAAGAAGAAGCAAACGCCAGCTCTGTACTCTGTTGAATCAGCTGGTAACCTTTTTGATTATGATAAGTGGAACTGAAATGAACAACACATCAAATGAGTTCTTATACTCTAAATACAACAAAGGGGGCACTTGTCCAAATTTAGTAGGATTTTAAATAGCTTTGGAGATGAATGGTGGGAGTGGTTTTTAATTTTTTTTTCTGTCTTTGTGTTTGACGAGACAGCTTTCATGTGACATACAAAGAAGTCTGAGTGTGTGTGTGTGTGTGTGTGTACACGTGTCTTTGAGAGCGACGATGATGTTATGCCTGGAGGAGTGAGGACCGGTTTGGGAAGTCAGGACATCACTTCTCAGTTCAAGGCTTTAGTTTTGATATTAGTGTTAGTCATGATTAGCACTGAAACAATCATTTTAATCAATTAGTCAATTGCCAATAAATTGCAGTAAATCAAATGCCAGAACTCAGTGTGCTTAACTATTTCTAACCAACAGTCCATTTTTATTATCTTTTTTTTCTCTTACTATTTTCTGACATTTCATAGGCTAAGACATTTCTTCCAGTTGGATTGAGGGTTAGGTTTTTGGGGACTAGAGAATGAATTAAATCCATGAGCGTCCTCACAGGTACAGAGGCACACACCTACAAGTATGAGTGTGTGTGTTGTGGCACCAATCGTGAGAAAGATGAGAAATGTGAGATACCAGAAATAGAGCTTCTCAAGTGAAGTGCTGCAGAGAATATCCAATTATATATCGTATCAGATATGGTGTGTGTGTGTGTTCTCACGGGTGTGCACTGTACGTGGCAGGGTTCGAGGGGGTGTAAATGGGAATATCTGACCCGAGCCTTTGTTCCCATAAGGAGACACTTATTGATAATGTCTCATTGTGACGCAGCTGCACATACGCTCATTAAAAAGCTATTATTATCACCTTGTGATGGAGCCCCCTCCGGTGGATCGCACCACCTGTTGTGTGCACATTCACTTCAGCTCCTCTGTGTATGAACTGGAACTACGATTTTTCTTCCGCAAGTATGCATTTATCTCAAAAGTGAATTTAATACAAGCCCTATTACGCTGCAAATCAAGGGGAACTGTCAAGGAAGACGTCTAAGTAAATGTTTGAGATCGTTCTGTAACCACGGTAACACATATGCCTCGCCTGCGTAGGAGATTTTTTTTCCTGTTACATCAGCAAACGAAATGTATGTGTTATGTGCTTTATGCCGTGCTGTAATTGGAAGCTAAGAAATGTAGTGACCACACAGCAACTACACCCCAACTAATTTTATAGTGCAAGACGCCTAATTCTTGGTATGTTTCGGTCAATATAAGAGATATCTAGAATAATAATGATCATCACTATTTATTTTTTATAATTAGGGTATATTACACGATAGGTCTAAGAAATAAGGCGTCCAAAAGAGTTTGTTCTGAAGGGCTGAGGTGCTACCCAGATTAATCTCGTTAAGAACCCTTTCACCCAAATAAACCCTTTTCTGGAAGAAAGAGTTCTTTAAGGATTTTTTATATCAAAAACTGTGATTGTGAACCATGATTGTTGTGGGTTCCCCTGCACCACATCAGTCCAGGACCTTCAGTGGGTTCTTGGTCGAGCCCCTTGGCGGATTTTGGATGAAACCCTTGAAATGTACAAGGGATCTCGGTAGAAGTCCCTGTGTGGATTCTAGAGGAACCCATTGAATACAAAGGGTAGAACTCCCTGGGTGTTTTTTAGTTAGCAAGCTTAGTAGATGGAAACCATTACTTCATAGAGGGCTTTTAAGGGGTTCTGAGAGGAACCTCCCACACAGTTCTATGTATAACTTTTTCCGATTGGTTGTAGGCAGAACCCTCTGAAACTATACAGGTGTAACCTGTATAAAAGGTTCTAACAGGAACCAAAAAGGGTTATCCTCTGGGCACAATAACTAGATTAAGTTCTACAAATCATTGATCCGAACCAATTGAATCGTTGTGTGGGAGCGACCTAAACTTCTCGTTGATAACTCGGCATAATAGCATCGCCCATAAAGGGTCAAACCTTACATTTCTTGTTGACGACAAGCGCGTGCTGATCATCATTTATTCATTATTTCTCCTCATTATGAATAAGGACAAAATAAAAAGTCAAACATCTCCTTCTGTGAAGCATTCCTATTTGTTTTTTTTACCAGATTCTCTACCAGACCTTTTCGTGCCTTTATCAGGTTAGCGTTTCATTTATCGTAGATTCCTCCAGCAGCGTGTGTCCCTGTCTACAAATAATAGCAATCATTGTCTTCATCTCTTATTCATTTGGGGAGATAGAAGAGAAAGAGAGATCCTGAGAGACAACCAGCGAGAGAGAGAGATGGGATGCTAAATCCAAAGGCATGATGTGTGGACGAAAAAAAAAAAAATGAAAATATGAGGCGTTTGCTCGTGCTATGAAAAATGATACCTCCATTTCACCAGAAGGAGAAGGGAAAAAACATCCCCTGAAGAAAAGGTAATGGATTGATGGCTGTGTGTTTATTTTTGCCTCTCGATGCGAAATTCAAACAGTGATTTTCCACACCAGCGAGCAGTTTGGCCTCTGAAATTATCCCCTCCTCGCCATCAGCAAATACATAATCTTCAGACAGTGGAGCTGCTTCCACGGCATGCAAATTAAACACACCTGAATGGATTTCATTATGGGTATCTCCTGCAGAACCTCTCATCAAGGCCGGACAATATTTGCATCAGGGGATCCTGATATGTACCGTTGAAATAGAGACATTCGACATATAATAATTTGTTTACTTGGAATGAGATTTCTTGAACAGTGGTGGTACATTCCTCTGTGACACAAACGATGTCAAGCTGTGTCCCCCGGAGTGTAAGCTTTTTGCTCCAATGCATTTTCACGACATTGGTTTCTGCTATGCCACTCAGGAAAAGAAAAATCATACCGCATCGGCTCTTTTAAAGGGATAAAAGTTGTGACATCAATACATTTGGGAGATTATTTATCCAGACAATTGGCTCACGACACGGTAACTTTTGAAATTCATGAATATGAAAAGTCTCTGGACTTCAATCGCGGTATAGAAAATGACTCATAGATCTACGTGCCAGATGGTTTGTTGCACAGAACCGTTTGAGAAGCTGTCATTGGAAACTTTTTGGAAGAAAGGGCAAGCGCTTTAAAGAAATACTTGGCGAGTGATTGGACAATCCATCTGTCAATCAAACTCTTTGCCGAGGCGAGTCGGTAGAAGAGCGGAAAAAACAGGTTTTACACCGAGAAAAAAGGCCTTCAGTGCCGTTCTTTGTTTTTCCTACAATGAAGAAATGCTCTCCAGCGATGACGTGATGATCTAAGCTCGCCTCTTCAGTAACCATTGTTGTTTTTGGACCAACAGTCGCCGCATCTCACACACATAAAACCAGCCTCATTGATACCGGTCATGGCTGGCTGGACACAAACGCATGACTTTGCATCCAAGATGGATTTCTCATGCGATATGTGATCCCGCACGAATCCAGCTGCCGTGCAAAGATAACTCCTTCCCTCCATCTGTCCTTCACTGCTGTCTCCATCCTTGGTATCTCCACATGTGGGCAAATTAGTTCCAGAGCTACGCAGTTTTTTTTTTTTTTTTACCAAAGAGACTTCTTGAACAGGCCTCTTTCCGATTGTGTGTTTTAGTGTGCGGGAGGGGGGCGATAATGTTCCGTGGAGAGATCGAACGCAGCACGAATCTAATCCGTCCTGCATGTTCCCCGTCGCCAAGCAGATGAGTGTATTTTTCACGCCATCTGTAAGAAGGACAAATCTGTCGGACATCCGGCGCCTTAGGTTTGGGATAAGGAAAAGTCTCCAAGCACCGAAGCCGCCGTCCCCGTCTGTGTGTTGAATTACCTCATTAACCTTTTTCAAAACCAGAGTGGGAACAATTAGTTACAGGTAATCTAATCTACAACACTGGTTGAAGTGAGAAATGTGCGCCTGACCATCCAAGATAACAGACAGACCGTCAGTCCTTTTAAGTTTTCTTTGACATTTTGAAGAAACAACTGTTTTAATAGAAACATTTTCGGAATTGCAAACAACGCGGCTTTAAGGGTGGCAGCCTTTTACCTTGATCTTCTCTGTGGCAGAATGATATCAATCTGCTCCGTGGTGATCGCCCTCCGTTAAAAGCACCTGTACGAACGAGTGACCGACGAGGTCGTCCCACACGTGGCTGTTCTGCCGGCTTTCAGCCTCTGTCACCGTGATGGATCTCCTCCCTTTGACGGCTAGGAGCAAAGACAAGGCCTGTTTGTGTGTGTGTGGTTGGTTGTGTACTCGGTGCAGGAGTATCAAGACAGGAGAAAAGAGGACGAGGAAGAGCGAGAAAGAGAGGGAGTACGGGGTGTTTGTTTTGTAGACACTCAAAAGTCCTGCATAAATCATCGGTTTCATCATGTGGTGTGTGTGTGTGTGTGTGTGTTGTGTACAAGGGGAGGAAAAGTAAGACAAACGAATGCAGACGTTTTTTTTGCGAGGACGATGAAGACATATTGTCAAAGTGGACGGAGGGGGTGAGTGAGACAGAAGAATCAGGATACTGACCCAAGGGGTACAAAGAAAAAAAATAGGGAATGAGGTGAGGAGCAGGGCAGTTTGATAGCTTATCACATGACTTCAGATGTCATCAAGATGACTTTAAGGGACTTTTAACGCTTTGTCAGCCTCGCCCAGTCGGACTCCGTCTTGAGAGTCTAACCCAACCGACCAATCGGCCGAAGTTCAAGAGAAAACGTGACTCGGCATCTCCCCCAAACCTCATTAACAACAATTTTGAAATATCGGCGGATATAAAACAAACCTGTACTTCCTGCTACGGCGTACTCAGAGTGACATCTGTCTACGGTCTGACCACAGTGAGTGATCGTGAGTCATTGAATTGTATAGACACTATAAGATAATGTATCCGTGCCCCATTCAGAGCATCACTGGTGCGTTTAGAAAATGGGAAACGCATCCTGGAACTGAAATAGACTCCCAGGGTTGACTTATTTAAATCTACTCTGAACTGCTTCGAGATTAGAGACGGACCGAGAGGCAGATGAGTCCTTCTACAATCCTTCCCTCTCTCGTATTGTGTGGGTCAACCGCAGCATATTTCATTTATTCCCTGTCATTGCATTCAGTATATTGGCTTCATATTAGCGCTCTCCACCTCCTGCTGGAGCTGCGACTGCAGGTCGAAGGTGGCAGGAAAGCCGGGTCTGGGTCTGTCCACGGCGACTTTCTGGTGAACCTGCAAGATCTTATCAAGCGTTAGGAATAAAGGTATAGAAACAGCAAATATTCTCACTGATGGTCACGTTTACTTCTGTAGAACACATATATATATATATGTATATTTATAGGATGTATATAGATCGTTGATATTGGATTGAGACTTGTTTTATAAGCCGTTAAAAGTTCCTTAAACACAAACTGCTTTGAATGTTATCAGATAATTGAATTGCCGTTAAGGTAAAGGTAGGTTCAATAGGCCGTTATCATCTACTCACTTGGTTGATCACCAATATACATGCAAGAATACAAGACAAAGAAGACCAAAGGAGGAAGTAGCGTGAAGAGCTTTTGTTACATAGCTTACGGCAAGTTACGAAACAGGAGTTCTTATTTTAACCCACACCTTGATGTACTCCTCAAGCTAACTCAGTAGTTTCATTGGCTGAACCTGAAGCTATCACTAACGTCTAGATTCTCGTTCTCAAAATGTTAGGGGCCTTTTGGCCACTCCATTCACTCGGCTGAAGACATTCAATCTCTTCATTTTGACTTAAGAAGACCCAGGGGAAGCAAATATTTCAGCTTCTTTATCTTTTCCTAACACAAAAAACCCTTCTGGGTTGGCTAAAAAAACAAAAACAAAATTTAAAGTGCGTGTGCTTTTTGTTGCTTGCACTCTTGTCTTTCTTACTTCCTCTCAACGGTGTTGCTTCAATTCCGAATTCCTGAAAACCTCAAATAAAAGCAACCGTCTTGTGCTTCCCCATTTAAAAAAGAAGAAAAAAAGAAGCTTGCCCTTCCGAACACAGGAGGCCACAAAGACCCGACATCACAGTCGCGTGTTTCAGGCCGTGTCGCTCTCTCATCACGAGCTGCAGAAATCGAGGCAAATATGTGCCCGTTTGTTTTGCGTGCTCCTGTACGAGGATGTGCTCGTGAATCACGCGGCTTCTTCCCTGGCAATGAAGTTGTTCGTATTGATTGAGAGAGTGTGTGATAGAGTGTGTGAGAGAGTGCGTGCCCTTGCCGCCTCTCCCGTGGACAAACATGGACAAAAAAGAAGATAACCAAGAGATGGAGAGGACAAGAAGAAGAAGAAGAAAACAAGCAGAGGAAGATGAGATCATCAGCTCCTGCAGGTGGAGGCTCTGTGAGGAGAGAATGGTTTCACTGGGCTTGACTATCTGTCATCGGGTCCTCAGGCTGCAGCATTATGCCGCTATGTTCGAGACTCGGATGAGGAGCGTTTTCAGAGAATTTGGAAAAGGAGATTTACTCGCTGTCGTGTTTTTTCTTCTTTTTTTTTACATTTGCCTCGCATTGTGCTAAGAGGCCAGCCGAGGAGGAAACAAAAAATTCACGGCAACCGATGTTCTGAATATTGTTTATTTACTGTCGAGTCACTCCAAATCAATGCAGATGTGGTATGAAAAAAAAAACCCGTGGGTGCTAAAAGAATGGGGATAGAACGTGTTAACAAACAATTAGGGTGTAAGAGCAGAATGTTGCAGCCCGCTGATAACTTTCCATTCCCCCGAACACCTAATAATCTCATACTGGCCTCTCGGTGACCGGAGCCCTGAGCCAGGGTGTCCTGGGGGACCCTCGGTGGTAGCTATTAAACAGCGGTGCAGGCAAAAGTGTTGGTCTGTGTTTCTCTGGTCACCTATGAACCGTAAAAGTCTCTTCTAAAAAAAATGTTTAAAAAAAGATACTGGGAGCCCGTGGAGTAAACACATTTCTGCACAGTTCTGAATGAGTCAAAAACATCTTTCACTTGGTTGCGTAAGACATTCCACTAATGTCATCTATCTGAAATAAAAGCTTCAATATGATTTCTTTTTGGAGCATAAGGTAGGAACGGTCGGACTTTGGCAATATTTCATCTGTTTTGGTCAACTTCTTTTTTTTGATGTGTACATAAAACCATACACAATTATTCATTACATATCAAACTAAATCGACTATGCATTACACAGGGGGGAAAAGCCTCTTCTCCTATTTTGATTACGGCTCTCTAATTCGGTAGCAAACACCAACAACAGCATCCAGACAAAGTTAAAAGACCGGCTGGTGAAGAAATGGTAACACCTCGCTGCCGTTCATAGAGCCCGGTCTTCTTCTAGGGAGTTGGTGGAGACCAGAACGGAGCTGAAAGGAGCCTCAACACTCGCCCTACATTCGTGAGACGGAAAAAAAAACACACAGAGCTTCAAATGAATGCTAATGTCGCTGCTCCGTGTGTGAGAAGACATGCCGTTTTGCTTTAAAAAAATATATATATATTTTAAGGGCCGTGCGTGTTTGTTCTTCTGCTTAAAATTAAAAAATATATGAAATTACAGCCATTAAAAGAGGAAACACATCATTGTGATAAAATAAGGCACAGCACTACAAATCAAAAAATCTGTCATATAGACAGTCTGACAAACACCATTTTTCAAAACTGTTAGTGCCGCTAGTGTTTGTGCACACGTGAACCCTCAAATGTGCTCTGCAGTGCAACATGTGCCACTGATGCAATTCCGTGAACTGATTACAGGACATATTAAAAGACTCGCCACACACACCGAGGAGATGAATTCTGAGTTAATTTCAAAGACCACGTTCACTGTAGGATATCTTAGAGAGAGGGTTCATATCCCTCTCTCTCTCTCTCTCTCTCTCTGATGTTATTAGAAGCCTAGAGCCAACGGTGCCACAGAGCGAGGACAATCAAGTCCGTCCCAAAAGTAATAGCTTCTTCTTGACTTAATTAAGAAACTCACTCTGCATTCCATGTAAGCATGGTGGGGGGTGGGGGGTGTACATATGTGGCAGAGCCTTTTTTGTGCATAATGGAATCTGTAATCCACAAAGTCAGTTTCGAGTCTGAAGAAGAAGAAAAAAAGAAGCACTTTGTGAATATTTTTTGCATGTTGAGCTGCAATAGAGTGGTGTGTGATTGAGCAGATGTGTGATGGTCTAGGGTTCGGTGGTTCCACATTGCGGCGCAAAGAGCTGGAGAAATACACAACGAATTGAAGGATCGTCAGAAGAAAAATGGGATATTCAAAATGATGCTTATACTCTGGAACCAAAGAGAGAATGGGAAAGTCTTGTCTGGAGCCCGTGTCTGCATCCCCAGAGGCACCACGCTCACTTGAAGTACAAGTTAAACACACAAAAGAAGTTGTGCATCCTAGAAAAACCGGGGATACTCATGCGAAGGGCAGATAAGAAGTTTGTTTAAATGGTTTAAAGAAAACGCTACAGTAGTTGTTGAAAGAGAATAATATTGACAACAGAAATAGAAAAATGTTCGCTGAGCTTTGCTTCTCCTCTTCAGCATCAGAAAGACTCCCAGCCTCAAGCTGCCCAGGGTTAAAGTTAGTCCACCATTGTTTGAATGCAGCTCCACTGCAACACTTGCAGGTAAAAGAAGTCAGATTCTATAAAGGTCTATGAGAAAACAACTTATTTCTTGATTTATTCCCTCAGTAAACATTAAGTTGTTCAGTCTCAATCGCTAGTTTTTAAGTCGTCTTCCATACAGAATGATATTCATTTGGTAAATGATGGTCCTATTCAGAGTAAAATAGATGGTAAAGCAGGGTATGCTTTAGGGCGGGGCTACCTTGTGATTGACAGGTCGCCATCGTCCATACTGGGAGTCGTCTGTGTGTTTTTCTCTGATAACGTTGACCTTTTTTTTTTTTTACAGTGTGTTTTCAGTTTATGAAAGTTGATTGTGACCTTTTGTTTGCCTACAAACACCTTACTCAGCGTTCTATATAGCTCCGCCCTCTCGTGTCACCAAAAAAAAACCAAGATGGCGACGGCCAAAATGTCAAACTCGAGGCTGCAAAACTGAAGATACACAAAACAATGGGTATCGTCATGGTGACTACATCCACTTCTCATGCACAGCCTCTGGTTGCACTATATTTACACCCGTGAGCTGCACATATTCATCAGAAGATCAATATTTTGATTTCCTGTAAATCCTCGTGCAGTCCACTTGGCAGCAATAATCCATTCATACTGCCAACGATCATAAAATATATATATTAAAATCAACTGAGAAGTTCCAATACTGATGGTCCTAAAATCCAACTTGATTTAAGACCCTATAAAATCCCCATGTAAGTGTCAAGTAAAGATCCAACCAGGTATTATAATAATATTGTAGGTCTCTTTGTCCTTTTACTGCTTACTTTCAGAAATTGATTAATGGATGAATTTGAAAGTGGGAGGTATATATCTTGCTGGGGAAGCAAAGGTGAGGTCACATGTGTCTATAAAGCATCATTTTAATAAACATAAAAGCCTTTTCTGATCAGTAATCTGAAATCCTAGAAATGTACAGTTTGATCTGTTCATTAATCACAAGCCTATTAAGAGACATTAGTACGAGCTATGAGCTGGAAGAGACATCAAATATGTCAATAATATTTTAACTACTGCAGCATTCAAACTGACAAATGGAGAAAACAACAGATGCATGAAGGACAAGGGGCGGTTGTTTCCCGACATTGGCGGTAAAGTAAGTATTTTACCACCTGGTGCCAAACACTGTGAAATGTGGCACGCAGTGCTGCAAAGAGTTCACTAAATAAATGTAAACATTATTGAGATTAGGCTGCCAGATGCAACAGAGGTGGGGGCCGTGCCAGCATATATATAGTCTTATTATAGGTGCGTGCATCTCATGCCGCCGGGTGACAAGACGGAGTCATTCCTCTAATGTAACCGAGCTGGGAGAAGTATGGAATGCATTGGGTCCTATTTTTAGCTTTGTGTCCCGAGAGACTGCGGCATATGATTTATTACAGTAGATACAGTAAGATGCTTTAAGATATCCATGAAAAGAAGGCAGACCGGAGCTGTTAAGTGCTCGGTTGACATGGGAGGGGGAGGGTGAGGGGGGGGGGGGACCACGGGAGAGAAAGCAAGAACAAACAGGGATAATTACAGCGGCATCCATTAAGTCCCCAAATTATTACTGTAGATGAGCATGCCCTGAATGTTACAGCCGAATTAGCAAAATGCATTACGCAGCTCTAGTATCACGAGGGGAGGGGGGGGGGGGGGGGGTTCTGAAACCACCATCTCCATAGCCACTTCAACTCCATCCGTGTGGAGGGTCTCCCCATTTTGAGTGTCATCCCAAACTAATTAGTGGGAAGTGGTTACCACCCTTTCCGAACTCGCTCCGTACAAGTGCAACTTCTGTCGTACAGATGTTAACACAACTTCAGGCGAATACATCCAGAACCTGTAATTGTACCTCACATCTTAAAGAAGGGTGCTTTATTCAGCTGCGAGTGTGACTGCAAAGGACTTTAATGCCTCATTGAGTGAGGAGGGCCCGGTTTAAAAAAAAAAAAAACACTCAGAGTAGATACGATGCCAACCTTCCCTCATTTTGGTTTCTTGGCACGAAGCCTGTAAAAGTCGGACGGCATCTGGCATTCTGAGAAATAAGTCTGAGGATTGTCGGTCGCCGTGTAAAGAAGAGCAAGAATGAAACAATAAAAAGAGTTTAATTACAGAAAGCACATAAAGTAAGTCATCTTAATTGATATATATATATATATATATATATATATATATATATATATATATATATATAGCACAAAAAGTTGTCAGATGATAGGACCCAAAGAATTTGACAGAAAGACGACATGGTACAAGTTTATGTCACAAAAAGTAGATTATAAAAAAAGCCCCCAAAAAAGATTTTCTTTTAGTTATTAGAAGTACTCAACTCTATGTTGAAAAGATAATCCTAAAAACAGATTTGATAAGGGATTAAGATTTGACAAATAGGTTTGGACCATAATTTGATGTCATCCTACCCAAACAGCTGGTGTATTCACTGTACTCGCAAGTATAAAAGAGTATGTCTGTTGCAGCGGTGGGATCGGTGGTCATAACACCGGCAGGAGATGGATTATTAGTGTGAGCAGCAGCAGTGGAGGCTGCGTTCACGTTCGCATTAGCAGCCAGTTTGTGATTATAATCTCCGGTGTCAGAACGGGAGCCTGCAAGGGATACAAAGCCAAAGAGAGAGAGAGAGAGAGAGCTGGAGCTGTATCACCTGGAGAGTAATGAATTTCTCCACTACGGAGCCAGATGGCTAGGGGACGTGGACGAGGCCCGATACTTGGCGCTATTTATTTTGGCGAGCCCTTTAGGTGCGCCCGCGAATGCGATCCGAGAACAGGAAGGAGCGGCCCGGGGGGGGAGGAGGGGGGACTTTATGGGCCGGGCTGACACACAGACAGATTAGCTGTGTTAGCTGGGCCTATCTGCGCCTAGCAGGTGTGCTTAAAACGAGCCACTGGCGTGTGTGTGTGTGTGTGTAAAGAGTGAGAGAAGGGAGCAGGAGGCGGGTACAGTATCAGATTTTTAAAACGATTAGTCGGGCCGTTGCCCTCCTGACACGCTGACATTGTGTCATTCATTTTGGCTTGTAGGCACCGGAGGCCTGTTCACGCACGGGCCACGACACGGGCCAAGTGTCTGCAATGCGGTGGGACTGACATCGCTTTAACTCTGCCGTCGCTGTCCTCGCCGTGCAACACATACACACACACACACACACACACACCCCTGAGTCCACACAGACAGATTGAAATGCACACACACGCACACACAGATGCCCACAGGCGTATACGCACACATACGAACGCACACAAAAAGGCGTTGGATTGGACAGCTGCTGCACCTTTACTCAACAGAGGGGATCATTCATGACCTCTCATCTTCTTAAATATATATATAAGTGTGTATATATATATATGTATTAATTATATATGTGTATATATATGTATATAAACACTCTGAAATATAGGTATAAGTATGTTTTAAGACCGCACATTAGGCTGGTGTTCTTATCTCAAAAGAACCTTGCTATCCATGAAGGTGATTTGGTGGATATTTATTGGACAGCTGTATAAAAGTGGATGTGAGAGAGAGAGATGTGCTGTTATCTTTATTGGATCCCGCTGTGCCTCAATGACAGCCTCACTATAGCCACCCTGTGTCTGATGTTGCAGCTACAACCCTGCTTAAAAAAAACAACCTCTGAGGCTATGCCAAGAGTCACAACAGCCAAACAGAAATTTAATTTAAGAATCCAGTCATATAGGTGTGTGTGTGTGTGGGTGAAATGACATTTTGGCTGCCATCATTACTTCAAAGGTACTGTTTGAAGGCTAAGACGTGGTTGAAAGGTTACTATAGGGATACGGCTCGGTTAAAGGTTGGAGGTTTGGCATTTAGGGGGCTAGGGGGAATGCATTAGTGTCTACCTATTTTATAAATCAGTTCAATGTAGGAGGGATTGAGACGTGAATTATTCAGCTTTTTTTTCACATGATGGTCGGACGCTGCATCAAGAGGGAAAGGTACGAACACAAAGCCTCACACCACCCCTTGACCCCCTCATCACACACTGCGTGTCGGGGTTGTAGTGCGGTAGCCACGTATCTTAACCATGCAACATGGTATGCAGAACATAGAATAGTAAAACTAGTACAGGGATCTAAGGCAGGCTGCTGTGCGTAACATGTACAGACTATTACAGGATACTTGTTAAATGTGCAAAATTCAAAATACAGAGCCTAAACAGAATCAAAGAGGTATTTGCACCAAAAAAAAGCAGCTCTGAATTCTATACAGAGACCCTTTTTAATGTTAAAACAAAACCCCTGTTAAAAGAGTTAATGTGAGTAAAGGTGAGTGGTATTGCTTATGAATTTATCCTTCACTCGTAAGAGCCTTCAAATGTCACAGAGTGCTCCAGTGTGCGATCCAGTAACGGGAAACGACTTGACCTTCGATATCCCTCTAGTGCGCTCCGATGTAGGCAGAACTGGTTTGGCCTTCCCCTCGGAGATGTTAAAGCTTTAACATCCGACGTCTTTTAGTGATTCTCGTAGCTGCTTCTAATTCCTGTTGATGGCGTGGTTGTGTTGCTTCTGTTTTGCTCTCAGGTGTCTCTTGGAAATAAGATCTTTGCTTAAAAAAGTAGCCTAATATTATCTTATATCTAGTTGGTATTTCCAGAAAAAGGTGCGTTACGGTTGACATTGTAAAACATTAGTTAATACCTGTGCAAAAGGTTCTAGACCAGATGACCTATTTACCCTATCATGAGTTATCACGCGCAGGTTGCAATGCACGTGTTGCACCAACAGATGTTGTGCACGTGTGCTTCTGTTCTTTGTTCTCTTAAGAATGAATGAAGTGGTGCCCTTGCTTTCATGAAAAGGAAATTGCTAGTGACCCTGCTGTTGCAACGGTGGGCTGCAGACATGAAAACATACTAGGGAAGTAAGTGTGTGTGTGGAGGGGTAAAGAAACAGATGAATGGGATGGAAAACAGATGGACCAGCACCGAAGGAATGAGTGTTTTTTGACCTTTCGTTTACTGAGGGATTGTTTGCTGAGCATGCCTAGGGGGTGTTCGGAAAAGACTTCTTTTTTCTTGTATTGTTAGGGAGGCTCCAAACTGAGGGGAACTGACCCAGAAGTATCTAACTGGCAGCCATGATAAAGGCTTGTAGAATTCTTTAAATGCTATGAAAAGGCGCTTCAGGGTTTGTTTTACTATCTCCGCTCGCCGAGGAGACGCAGCATCATCCTCCATGAAAGGAAAAGGAGATATAACCGTCCTGGAATCGTTTGGCAAGCCAGCTGTTGATAACCACGTGTCTCCCTCTCGTGAATTTGACAGTTTTATGTTTGATTAGAGTACATGTGTTTTTATTCAGAGCCGAGAGAAAATCTTGACATAAGTCTACATTACACAGTGTTTTACATAATGCACAAAGACTGTGACTGCGTATTCTTCAGAACCCCCCCTGGGTGTTTTCTGGCTTTACCCAACACGGATAACACCTGCGAGAAGTCTGCTTATTTTGATGTAATTGAGACCAGCAGTGAATTTGGGTGAAATTGTAAAGGTTTGTGTTTGTTTCTGGAGACCTCACAACCCTAGGTAATGTACATTAATTGTCTATCAATCTTCAAACTTTCTGAGTTGCTTTCAATGAAGGATTAAAAGTGTATTCCACGTCCTTCCTTTTATTAAAAAGCACTAAAAAGCGTTGTCAATAGAGGCAGTCAGACGGGGATGAGATGGTGCAAAGTCGGAATAATGCACTTTCATGAGATTTACTTTACTTTAAATGGCAACACACACTTGGCCACTTTGCAGAGCAATATGTCATGCCATGCCCTTTAGCACATGAGAATAAGCCATACAGACAGCAGAAGTACTCAAGTTAAAGTCTAGGCAGAGGACCAATCCAAGCAGCAAATGTGATCAAATTGTTACCTGTCTGGAGTGCTGGAGCTGGTAAATGGGACAGCGGTGCATCGTCGGCGTAATGAGGGAGCAGACGTCAAAACAGGAAACAATGGGCACTGGTGTTCTGACTTGTCGAACACTTCTGAAATGAAGACGCCGCAGCTTCTCTTGCGTCTTCCGTATTGATTATTTTCCAATTACTTTCAAGTCTAAGAGACATACAATAAATGTGTAAAAGTAATCTAGTCACATCATTGAGCCGCAGTATGAGAGATGTAGTATGTAGTGTATACGGCACAGTGTCTACGTCTAGTAATATATTTATGATCTCTAGAGAGGGAGAGAGATGTCAATGATTTCTGGGATAAAACACGTGTTTGAGGAATAGAACCACCTGAAGCTTCGTGTATGACTTTCTCTTTCGGATGGTTTGTTGGTGAACGGCTCCAGTGTGCTACCAATTACGGCACAGCCCGCCCCTTAAATAAATAAATTATCCAATCAGTTTTAAATGCAGAGCGTGAACATAATCTAAATATCAGCTACACGGTTTCAATTATCCCACCGCAGGCACAGACTGCTAGAGACAATTCCACAATTGGATGTCTTTCGCTGTCGGTTGCTCTAAAATACGTTCACACTCTTGAAATTACAGTAGCCACGCCCCTGGAGTCCATGTTTTAGTCCATTAGGACCATTTAGTGTCATCGTAGGTGAGACCCAGGGAGACATGTCACCTCCAATAATTTCATATAAATCATTTGTCTCCCTCAATTAAGTCCATCAAGTGTCCATGACAGGCTCTCCCCCTCCTGAAATATACAGTCTGGTGGAGAGAGCAGCCAACCAGCAGACCAGTGAGTTAATCACAGAGAGCATGTCACTCCATTCGCCACAGCCGATTGCTAATGTTCATTAACAAAATATGCTGTAAGGTGTAACTCATATGGATAATATTAGAAATGCAAAGACCTTGGCACACCAAATATGTCATTTTCCCACGATTAATCTGCGCTTCAACAGGTTTTTTTAAACTGCTGTTTTTTTTATCATGAATGATTTGATGTAGAGCGACATAAAAGCAAAACAATTTTTTTTGTATTCTTCGAAACAGAGACTCTGTTGTTCAAACCTAGATGACACAACTTTATAACTCCCTTCAACATTGACAAAGGCAGCGCTCCTTCTGTTATACCTTTTCGCAATACATGAACATGTGTAAATCTGTGAAGAGGCCTTTGGAGGCCTTTAAAGAGCTCCGGTCTCCATCTCTCTGGAAGCCCTTTCAGATATTCAACATTCAGATATACCACACCTTTTTTTTTCATCCAGCTCACCACAGCATGCGTGTGCATGTTAATTTATATTCTATTTAAGATGGGACAGTGCATATTAATTCACATGAGCACTTGAGCCCACGGATGTGTCTGATTCAACCATACAGGCTAATTATATTATCTGCAGTCCCTGGCAGGTTGATGGCATTACATGAGCAATGCAACATTCTGACCTGCGAGAGGTTTGATTTTAAAGTTTCAAAATGTATGGGAGGTGCCTCAACTAGAAATGGGGGGGGGGGGGGGGGGGGACCACAACAAGACCCCCAACTGACTGCCAATTGTTGCCTGTCACTATCAGTTATCCCACCTTCGCCGGGGTTAAGTGGCTCTGTTCTCCGTTTGCGAACTGCCACCCTTCGACACCGCCACTGACATCTCAAACACCGACCACTCGATACAGCTAATAAGCCTTTCTTTCTGCACGTGGAAACACCGTGTCCCCTACTTGCTGGCTTTATTCTCTAGTCCCGGTGCCTTTTGGTCTTTTATTCTCGCTCTCAAGGCCAATCAATAATCAGGGAGGCCGGTTCCTAGCACGGCTGCCTGGCTGGGTAGCAGACCGGCTGGCTGGCTGGCTGCCTGTCGATCTGCCACTCTGGGGGAATGTCATCCGTGAAGGACGCCATTACAGGCCGTCCCACGGGACTGTCACGCTTTTCACCCCCTCGAAAACATCGGCGTATTGCTTCACATGCATGTAGGGAGGGGAAGGAGGGAAGGGAAAGAAAGAGGGGACATGACATATCTGATGATCACAACGCATATGTTCTAACTTTTATAAATGCATTCAGCCATGTCGTAAATGTAACTTCTGCTTTTAGTATCTCTGCAACATGTTCGCCACATTATTGATGATTGCGTTATCAGTGTTTCGCTGTTTATTGTTAGCTCTGTGAGTTGTGCTGAAGGTAATTAATTTAGCAACAGATTGCGACGCCGGCAATGAAAAGCTTCCTGTTTTTCATGTGGAACAATTTGCAGATGTTCTGTTCAAGCTGTGAACTCAAAATGTTTTGCATTTTAACAAAGTAACTGCGATATTTCATTTGCACAGAGAAAATTTCTTTCAAATTCTTAGCTAATTTTTTTTAAGACCATTTTCTTCGGTTTATAGATCATATTTAACATGGAAAAAAACACAATGAAAGGCCTAAGCACACTATAGAGACCATTGTCCAATATGACACAAGTAACTGAGAATATAAATGTGCATCCATTAGTTACTTATGCCATTTTAGAGCTGTTTCCACTCTACCTTTCACATGGTTTCCAAAGCGTATCATAGGCAAATGACTACATGTCAAGGAATTGTGCAAATCATGCATAAATATTTTGGAAGTGTCTTCTTCTTGGATCGTTTTAAAGGAAAATAGTTTGAGGAATACCAGAGAGTTGAGTGTTTTCATTGAATTAACTCAATTAATAAATATCCACGGTATGTATTTAGTGGTTAGATACCACTACAGTGGTACTACTGTACCCAAGACCTCATTACAGTACAGTGGGCTGCGACCTTTTCAAGGTCCACCCAGGCACCATCACGACTCCACTATTACCCCGTCCAATCGGCACAAACATCAGCCACGCTTCATTTTTCATTCAATAATGCTTCAACGATCACTCATGCAACTCCTTATGGCTTAAGTGTGTGTGTGTGTGAGACGACCAGGTGGGGCCACTGTTTGCCGGCTCAGATAGCATCAGTTGTATATCACAGTTGGAGGGTATTTCTTCAGTGAGACAACACTGACGTTTCTATTTGATGAATAAGACATTTTGATTGACAACTGGTTCATCCAATCACCTGCCAAGTTTTTTTTGTTGTTGTTGCTTTTTAAAGTGCCTGCCTGTTTCCAAACAGCTACCAATAATGCATTCTGAGATAATTCAGTTTGACGAACAATCTGGGGTTTGTGTGTGTGTGTAGATCTTATCTTTTCTTATACTGTATTGGATGCCGTCGCCTAGGATTAAGGGCACTGAGTGTTTCATGTGTTTTAATCCTGTCTGATACATCGTCCCGCTTTTCCTTTCAAAACATATTTGATAAGTAGTAGTAAGTCAAAGGTACACTGCCAGCTGGCGATTCTGGATGGATACTACTGTAGGAGACATGGGGTTACACATTTTAATTTGGTAATGCCCGACGTTCCCCTGCTTATGTGGACTCACAAAGCGGAAGAACGATAATAAAATCGTGAATACTCCATCACCTGCACTAGTGATTGGATTCATCTCAGCGTTGATCTCCTGAGCACATTCAGCTCTTTGAAAAGTCTTCTGAGGACTTCAATGTTGCCGTTAGAAGTTCTGAAAGGGGCTCTGATTACATTTTGTTTTTTGTATTCTCATAAAATTATTAAGTGTTACATAAATGGCTGCTTTCTTTTTTACTTTTTTTTTTTTTTATCCCCACTTCAACCAAAGCGGCGACCTTTACACAAAAGGTGAAAAATCAGCGGATTCTTTTATTCCTTCCTCATTTTCCTTTTCGAGTAAGCAGAGTGAGAGAGAGAGAGAGAGATGAAAGAAGGAAAAACAGATATTGAAGTGGAGGGTTGTGTTATCCGGCGCCCGATGGTTTATTGATCCTCGCCGAGCCTTTCCCTCTTTCCCCTCTTCGCAGTAGGGGCGGAGTTAATCGGACGTTTTTTTTTTCTTCTTCCGCAGTGATTGACGTCTGCCTTCTAGTGAGCAATGTTTCCAAACTCGCGGTTTAAAAAAAAGACGGAAAAAAGACGTATTTCGACTCCCATCCTTCCCTGTTTTTTTTTTTTTAAATGACAACATTCTTTGAGCGCGTGCCGCGTCTCGAGTCCGACAGGTGACGAGCGTTAAGGTGAACAACCCACAATGCACTCTGACAACTCTGTCAACTAAAAAAAACTTTTTAAAAAGGGAGAGGACGACAAAATGCCATGGAACCGTGTCTGAAGGGAAAATCCTTTATGTTCCAAAATAAATATATATATATATATATAAAACACTGGTGTTGCAGAGCAAGTTCTTACAAAGACGCAGCAGTCTTGTTTGTGTGTCTTCTGAGTGCAGAATGTGTGGCACTGCAAGGCAAAATGCATCATATCACGACAAACCACATTGCATTGATATATTACGAGTTCCCTCTTCCTCTATTTTAAGTGTTCCTCACATGTGTTGTTACTTTAAGCTCATTGTGTCCCCGTGAACTGCAAAAAAGAAAGCTTCACAAAAGGGTTATGTTGCTGATGATTGACGGCATTGTTGAGTGAATCCATGTTGGTGTCGTAGTTATTTTTCCCCGTCACCCTTAGGGTGACTTTGTAATCCCTGTGTGGCGTGCGTTACGGTGCACGGTGTGCGTTACGGTGCACGGCGTGCGTTACGGTGCACGGTGTGCGTTACGGTGCACGGCGTGACGTACTCGTCGCCGTCGAGGTAAATCAAATCACCGTCGGTAAGCTGTTGAATTCCCACCTCCGCGTCGGATGATTACGCCCAACGTTGTATTTGAAATGATTGATTTTATCGGCTCGTGGTGATTTTAGTGGCGGTTGAGACGAGACTGTTGTGAAAAGAACAATATTTATTGTAGTTTTTGTGAAAAGAAGCGAAACATTCAGACAGTTGTTAATAAAAAAATAACAAAACGCTGGCAACAAGGAGTCTGATACCATAAATAAAGGTTGAAATGTGCTTGCAGACCACACCGCCTGTCACTCATCCCCCCCTCCTGCACATGTAACGCCATAGAGAGGAAAACGGGGCTCGTGGCGAAGAACTCAGCGGATGCCCCCAAAAAAATGGATTATGATTGTATTGCTTTCAGAACAGGGCTTCACCATCAACTAAAGGTCATCATAACGGGGGTTCAACTTACGTTTTTTGGCCCAATCGCGATATGTCCCTTAAAAACATTTAAAAAATCAAAAGGACAATCGAGAGGAAACATGATAAATACCTTCAAATAGTGGCTTTTGCGGAATATTATCTTTCCGCATGTATTTGTGGGCCTCGTTTATTGTTGTTAATTCATTTTGTTGACACCTTCACTGTAAGCTTTATCCGGGCGTGCCATGTTAGCGTAAATACTACATTCATTTGTTCCCATAAACGTCCGTGTAGCATGTGTACATGGAAAATATATTAAATCATCAAGTTGTTGCCACCGGAGTTTCCCCGAAGTAGCCCGACTAATGAGCACGTCTGCAGTTGTTAATGTGTTGCGTCGTCAATTATTTTGCTGATATTTGTCAAACGCTGAAGACGCCCCCCCCCCCCACACACACACACACATACACACTCAGCTGAGTGTGTGTGTGTGTGTGTGTGTGGCTGATACAGACGAGACGGGCAAGTTTCTCTAATGTCATCAGCCCAGCGGCAATTTATTAAAAAAAAAAATTGGGGGGAAAAAGTGCCAATTTTACCGGTTTCATGGCAGGTCAGACACAAAAAAGTTTTGTCGGCCCCCAAAAAACTCATTAGCCCCGCAGGTTGTGATTTTAAACGAAGGAATTTGGAATTAAAAATGGTGGACCTGATTAATTAATAATTGTTTAAACTACCCTCTTACAGGCTACAACTTTGATTAAGACCCCTCTGGTCATCACGTCCAACCGGTTGACATCCTCATCTCACTGGCTTCATCCCTGACCTAATTTAACCTCTCACATGGAAACTAATCCCCCAACAGCCAATTAGCAAGGGTTATTTAGGACCCCCGGAGCCCTATCAGCACCTAGCATCTCATAACCCACCACACACACACACACACACACACACACACAACTACCTCATACTGCTGATTAAGGAATCTGGGGACCTAGTCGAATAACCCGCCTCTCTTCACCCACCCATCACCCCCAAAACACACTGCGTATTATTAATCTCTCATTATCTCTTGATTGAGAAATCTTCAGTCCATTTGGATGTATCTTCCACGCACCATTAAAGGCCGACACAACATAGCGATCAGTAACAGCGTCGTCCATTAAATACAGCTGATTTTTAATCTCTGGAGCGTAAAGTTCTGGCTCATCACAGTTCATCCCGCGACTTAAAAAAACAACAACAACAAAAACAAATCTGTTTATGAGAAGCCCCGAGCGGACTCCATATTTCATTCGTAAAGCACACGGAAGAAAAGCGTCGGCAAGTCTGGAATTAATAAGAACATCATCAGCGGTGCAGATCGGACTCCCTGACCGACTGCACCGGTTGATGGATGACTGCCCGCCAACTGCGATCTCTGCATTTTATCATTTATCTTTCTTGTTTAAAAAAATAAATAAATAAAAGGAGCGTCAACAAGCGCATCAAAAAAAAAAAAAAAAACACCTCAAACTCCATTTTTTGTAAAAAAAAAAAAAAAAAATGTTGCATTTCCATATTTTCTCTTAAGCGACCGGCAGCCTCACTTATTAATCCCGGTAATAAGATCATCCATTAAGGTGCAACGCTGAGCAGAAGCTCGTACCGCCTCCCTCCCGCAGTCGGCCATCCGCGGGTTGTGATGAATCGCCGTGGGAGAAGCTCGGCTCTCCCCGACGACCACGTGGTATATTAATCACGACCCAACAGATTATTCACCCGTCCTCCATCCATCTTTCGTAGGGTCTGAACAAACAAAGTGCGCCGGCATTAATCCGCAAACCATCGATATGTTATGAGGCGCTCGTTACGGGCCCCCGGGTATATATATATCTGCTTGATGGGGGGCGGGGGGGGGGGATGATTTATTGTCTCGGGAATTAAAAAGAGCCAATAAAAAAAAAAAAAATAGGAGCTAATAGGAGAAAGTAATAGGCGTCTGGAAGACAGTGAGACGGATGAACGCTGTCACGCTGATTGTGTGGATGAGCGAAATGCATTCGTGAAGAAATAAATACAAATAAAAACATTACGTGTATTTTTTATTATTAATGATGACGACGACGACTAACGTGGAGTTTTCTCCCCCCCCCCCCCCCCAGCGTCTCCGACCGTCCCTCCGCTGCGCTCGGAGCACTTCAAGCCGTGCCACGAGAAGGACCTGGCCTACTGCCTGAACGGGGGCGAGTGCTTCGTCATCGAGACGCTCAGCGGGCCTCACAAGCACTGCAAGTAAGTGACCCGGGTCCGAGTGTAACGCTCAGGGTGTGTGTGTGTGTGTGTGTGTGTGTGTGCCCGAGAGATCGAGATCCGGTTGCCCCTTTTTTTTAAATATATTGATGAGATGGGATTTGATCTTTCTGCGCTGGATGACATCTTTAAATATCACTGGATCTTTATTATTCATCTGACTGTGAAAAAATAATCCTTAGATGCTGGATGGAAAGATTTTCTGCAGCTCTCCGTGTGTGTGTGTGTGTGTGTGTGTGTGTGTGTGTGTGTGTGTCATAGGCTTCGTTGTCCCAGATTCTAGAGTAGAGCTCATGGGCACTTAGCCTGTTCAATTGTGGGGGCCTTTTTTTCTTTTATTTTTTTTTTTATTTTTTTTTTACTAATTAAGTCCCAGAACAACTTCTTCCCCCAAAAAAATCTAACCGCGGGACTTCCACCCGACCTGTTTTTCAAAGAGCCAGTTTCGCCTCCCGCGGGGTACCAGCACACATCCGTCTGCGATACTGTGATGAGGATGATGATGATGATGATGATGATGATGATGATGATGATGTGAGACTCTGGAAATAAGTGGAAGATGCAGTAAACACACATTAAATCATAATGCGTTCACATGCACACAAACTATGGACCTCCTGCAAAGACATGTTTGTATTTCTCGGGGAAACAAACATGTCGACTGTGCCGGGCGATCGATGACCGCAACGTGAGAGGGTCAAATTATTATTATTATCATTATTAATGTGTTTTTTTTTTCAGATTTAGACGTTCATGTTGATATATTCTAGTTTTATACAACATCATCAGCAGCCAATTTAAAAATGAATGGCGATATCGTTGGGCTATAAAGATGCATTTGTAATCATATTAATCGGTTATTCAAATTGCACAGTTAAACTGGGTTTTATGTGTAATTAAGTGTTGTTTATGTGAAGGTTTTCACAACTTAGAACTGGTTAAATGGAATGAAATATACAGTCTTTGGATAACAGCAGGCTAGACCACTAAATAGTGTTCATTCTCCAGAGAAAAAACTAAATTGATGAATGCGGCACGTTGTATTAAATCGCTCCTACGAGCCACTTAAGAAGGAACGTGGCCCGTGCATGAAGCCCGATGTGTTTACATGCACACATAAAAACAGAGGACACGGACCGTGAACAGTAAACTGGACACTAATGAATCCACTTGCATGGAAACCCAGTTTGGGGCGGCGCACAGTCGTCCCCGTGACCACATGACCCGTCTGGTTGGAGCTGCTGGGATGTGGAGAAGTCTTACCTGGCCAAACGATGAGGTAACCTACCTGAGTTCATCTCATCCAGGACAACAACCGTGTCTCTTGTCGGCATGACTTTGAGGTGGAGAGAGCCACACACTTTAGTCTGCTTATCGTTTATTAGTATACTTAGTGTGTAATTAGTGTGTAATCCAGTCAAAAGTCAACTGAAGTCCGTGAGACGTCTTTGCATATATACTGTATATATATATATATATATATATATATATTTGTATACAGTATATATTTATTTATATAGATTAATATATTTATTGAAATATATTTATTGATATATATATTTATTGATATATATATATATTTGTATACAGTATATATTTATTTATATAGATTAATATATTTATTGATATATATATATATATATTTATTGATTGATATATATATATATATTTATTGATATATGTATAGATAGATATATATTTGTATACAGTATATATTTATTTATATAGATTAATATATTTATTGATATATATATTTATTGATATATATATATATATATCTAGAGAGAGAGAGAGAGCAGGAAACACTGACCGAGGTGTAGGCGGACGAGGAGTTGGAGCTTGCCTCCGTTGCTATGACAACTTTGAACAAGCGTAGCTGTCTACGAGCGAAGGATTGCGATGTACACCGAGATGGGCCTGAAACACACTGTCTGTGCATGTTGAGAGAGAGAGAGAGAGACAGAGGTGGAGAGAGAGAGAGATGGAGAGAGAGACACTGAGTTGACCTCTGCTGCCTGATCGTGCGGCGATGAGCTCTCAGAAGGAAAGCCATTCACCATCAAACAATATGGCTCCTGATTCCAATAACAGCTGGCGGGGACCACGCAGTGCAACTATGAAACAATAGCATTAAACCGTAGTTTAATTAGTATAAAACCCTGTTTATTAATATTTTATGAATGGACAGATGGACCTTCTGAGGCTGTTTTCCTAAACGCCGTGTCACCAGCGTTCACCAAGAGGATCCTTTGTGTTTCAATTGACACGCTAGTTAGACGTCAATGTATTCTCATTGTTTTTGTTTTTTTTTAAATGAAAAAATAGTGACAAATTTCACCCCGAGGCACACGAATCAATGCTCGATCTGATTCAATTTGTGTTTACACTAAATTGAGACCAAACCGGTTGTAAGAGCGTGATCGATCCGGACGTTTTTAATCTTCTTTTTTTCTTTTTTTTTTTTTACTCGCCAGATGAAACTTGATCCGCGTCGCAGAGATTATTTTTTTTTTTCTCTCTTCAAAGAGTCATAACTCAAGAATCAACGTTGTAAAAAAAAAAAAAAACAACAACAAAAAACGCTCGTGTTTGTCAAACCCACGGAGAAGGGACCTCGACGTGAGTCATACGGTCTGTCTCACACACACACACACACACACTCACTCTGCTCTGGGCAACATAGTCAGGCATTCAATCATTAGTGCTCGGCTAACCAGAAAAAAATTAGTCAGCGTGCAAAGATAATATTTTTAGAACGAGGCGTTCAGTTGTAAAAGTACGAGATGAATTTGATTAATTACTTTCTCAGTTTTTAACCCTGATTTCCTTCAAAAAGAACAAAACCCCTAACGATGGTTTTAGTCGTCTAATTACTGGTCGAAGTGATGCCTCTTCATAATATTCCCATCTCTATTTCCCCATATACTTTATCCTCTTGCTCTCTTTATTTTTTATATTCTCGTGGCGTCTCTCCGGGTATCAAATCTACACTTTTTAATAATTGTATCTCTGTGGAGCCGAAACACATCTGGGGGGGGGGGGGGCGGGTTTAGCTCCTCCTCTTCTCCTCACTTGGCTCCCATTATTTATTTACTCTGCCTGAAAAGATGGCTTCCTATTTTCCTACATGTTTATTGTCTTATTTCCTCCCCGAGCGGGTCTCCCTCCCAGTCTAGTTAGAGGCCTTCGCTAAGCCTTCTGTGGAGAGGCCATTCCAGAGCCCTACAAAAGAAGGCAATCTCACCTGCCGGGGGGGGGGGGGGGGGGGGTTGGAAAAGAGATCCCTGCAAAGCCCCCGGCCAATCAGACCTGGCAGACACTCTCTAGAGGGCAGAAACAGATATGTGACACACACACACACACACACACACAAGCTAAGATGTTGGTCCAGACTGTAGTTTCTAATCGTAGAGCCGACCCGTCACCAGCTGAGGGTCTTTTTCAGGAAGAAGGTTCTGCAGGTCCGGGGCTGCTGTAAGGCCTCTCATACCCTTAAATAGATATTAGCCATATCTGAAAGGATATTTATATATATTTATATATATATATATACACAGTATATATAAATATCCTTTCAGATATATATATTATATTTATGTAAACATATATTTAAATAAATATATATATGTATTTTTTTTAATTAAATTATTAAAAATTATAATAATAATGATTAATTGTTATTAATTGTTTTTTTATTTTTATATAAATATATATTTATATATATATATATAGCATTTCACACGTACCCTTAAATTAGGTATATTAGCCCTGAAAGGATATTTATATGAATATATCTATATGAATATATCTATATAAATATCCTTTCAGATATATACTGTATATATATATATATATATATATATATATATATATATATGTCAGAAAAATAAGTCTTTCCTCTTTCTCCGTCCAATTTGACTTTCGTGATTGACAGCTTCTCCCAAAAAGGGCTTTCATATAGAGAGCACCATGACGTCACACACCCTTTTGATATTCACCCGTCTTCATCTTCTTCTTTTTTTGTACATCCACCTATTTTCATCACAGATCCTTTTTTCCCACTTGAGTGAAAGGAACGCAGCCCCCCAAAAGTGCTTTGCAGACACGGAAGAAGAAGAAGAAGAAATTAAAATAAGTACCCATATTTGCCGCACGGCCACATACACAAAGGTCTGAATGCTTCATCCTGACGAACGTTGTTTGAGGTCTTGCTGTAAACACGCCTTCAGGTTGAAATGAATACAACAGAACCGACTCGACCCTTTCTCTCTCCCACTCCACGGGTTTGGATTTGGAGAATCAAATTAGCAAACTGACTGAATGTTCTCCGACTCGAGAAGTTAAAACATTCCAGCGCGAGTTCACGAAACTGGAGCGGCTTGAAAGAGAAAGAAAGAAATGGGAATGGAAGTGAAATCACTGTGGAGCCACTTGTCTCTGGAGTGTAATCTTCCCAATCCTCCCCTCACTCCCTCACTCCCTCACTCCCTCCCTCTCTCCTTGCCTCCTTCCCTCCCTGCCTCCTCCCCTCCTTCCCTCCCACAATCCTTGCCTCCTCCCCTCCCTCCTCCTTGCCTCCTCCCCTCCCTCCCTCCCTCCTTGCCTCCTTCCCTCCCTCCCTCCTTGCCTCCTTCCCTCCCACAATCCTTGACTCCTCCCCTCCCTCCTCCTTGCCTCCTCCCCTCCTTCCCTCCCACAATCCTTGCCTCCTCCCCTCCCTCCTCCTTGCCTCCTCCCCTCCCTCCCTCCCTCCTTGCCTCCTCCCCTCCCTCCCTCCTTGCCTCCTTCCCTCCCTCCCTCCTTGCCTCTTCCCCTCCCTCATTGCCTCCTTTGCTCCCTCCCTCCCTCCCTCCTTGCCTTCTCCCTCCCTCCCTCCCTCCTTTCCTCCTCCCCTCCCTCCTTCTCTCCCTCCCTCCCTCCTTGCCTCCTTCCCTCCCTCCCTCCTTGCCTCCTCCCCTCCCCCTTGCCTCCTTCGCTTCCTCCCTCCTCCCCTCCCTCCCTCCCTCCTCCCCTCCCTCCCTCCCTCCCTCCCTCCTTGCCTCCTCCCCTCCCTCCCTCTCTCCCTCCCTCCTCCCCTCCCTCCAGCTGTTCCTCTCCCAGGTGATCTCAGGCTTCATTCACGGACCAACAGCACCAGATTGACTCGGCCTCACAGGTGGGCAAAGAGTGGCAGCTCAAAGGAATACACAACATTACCTTCCCCACTCGCTCGCACACACACACACACACACGCACACACACACACACACGCACGCACACACACACACACACACACAAACTCTAGAAGCATGCATGAAATTGAAAACACATTAGCAGCAATAACACACATCTTAGCAGCCGGTAAACAAGGAGATTAAACCCATACTTGAAGAAGGACTGCATTTCATGAGCCATGCGTAATATTCTTTAACAATATGTGGCCTTAAAAAAAAATCATAATTTTTACAACTGGTACTAACTGGAGAGGAACATTGCGCAAGACTTGCCTAGATGTACAATGAGCTGTGATTGTGCAACACATGGTGAGGTCTTTCTGCCCCATTTCAACAGAACATCGCCCTTCTTTAAAAAAGAAAAGGTGCCATTAATAAGGTTGAGCCACTAAATGTGGCAGGGCATTTTAATCCAAACCATAATGTTTCATTACTAAACATTAACATTAACCTAACAAAAGTATATTTGTAAAGTCTTTTTCTTTTCTTATGTGTTATGTGTTTCATATTGTTTCGAGAGTGCAGTTCAGTTGAATGGAAAACTAACATCGTTATACAATCGGCTCACAATCACTTTTTGGACCCATATTTACAATTATTTTATTTAAATTATTTTATTTAGATTTTTTTTATTTAGATTAAGATTTTTTAATTTCAATTATTAAATTGTAGTTTTACTTTGGTTTATTTCATATGGGAGGCAGCAACAACACATTAGATAAAAATAATAATAATAATCATTTTGGACCCATATTTACATTATTTTATTTAAATTATTTTACTTAAAAAAAAAAAAATTATTTACATTTTTTAATTTTAGTTTTACTTTGGTTTATTTCATATGGGACAGTGCACATTAATAGAAACTTATATATTTTATTTTTTCAGAGATAAAATATAATAATAATAATCATGTTGGACCCATATTTACAATTATTTTTTTTAAATTATTTTATTTAGATTTAGATTTTTTTATTTAAATTTTTAAATTGTAGTTTTACTTTGGTTTATTTCATATCGGACAGTGCACATTAATAGAAACAATTATATATTTTATTTTTTCGGGAAAAAAAGTGAACTTTTCTTCGATACCTTTCTTCGAGCTAAATGTGATACATTTAGTCGTTATTTGTCTCCATAAAAATGGCATAACCCTTAACCTGTATATCTTTTGACAGGTAAACCATCATATTAGTGAACATACTTCACACCGTGAGCAGAAACCTAAAGAAATAAACACGAGTGGTGGAAGTGGAGCAGGAAAACGTGACCCTCCGAGGTCCTGAAGTCTCCTCTGGGCGTGAGGAAGGACATATTTACATCCGCTCACACCGAAACACACACCGAAACACACACCGCGTACGACTTTCCCGTCACCCCGGGAGACCCACGCCGTCCCTTGTTGCCACGCCAACACTCACTGAATAAATGGAGAGGGGTCACTGCATTCTGAACATTATTGTTTCTGTCGGCAGTGATTTACCTGGACGGGAAAAGGCCTCCGGGAGAGGTGTCGAATGCTAAAGTGCACATCTGTGTTAGTGTGTGTGTGTGCGTGTGCGTGTGTGTGTGTGTGTGTGTCCCCGTAAACAGAAGTGTAAATGTGTATCGACAATACAGGAAAAAAAACATTCAGAAAGTCTTTCTGTTTCCTACCTCATTACCCTTCTCTCTGTTTCTCCCTCTCTACCTCCGTTAATTTGTCTTCCTGTTTTCCTACCTCCATACTCTACACTCGCTCCCTCCGTTTCTCCCTCTCTACCTTCCGTTTGATTCGTCTTTCTTCCCGTTTCCTACCTCCTTACCCTTCCCTCGCTCCCTCCGTTTCTCCCTCTCTACCTTCCGTTTGATTCGTCTTTCTTCCCGTTTCCTACCTCCTTACCCTTCTCTCAGTTTCTCCCTCTCTACCTCCGTTTGATTCGTCTTTCTTCCCGTTTCCTACCTCCTTACCCTTCCCTCGCTCCCTCCGTTTGTCCCTCTCTACCTTCCGTTTGATTCGTCTTTCTTCCCGTTTCCTACCTCCTTACCCTTCTCTCCGTTTGTCCCTCTCTACCTCTGTTTGATTCGTCTTTCTTTCTGTTTCCTACCTCATTATCCTTCTCTCCGTTTCTCCCTCTCTACCTCCGTTACTTCGTCTTCCTGTTTTCCTACCTCCATACTCTACACTCGCTCCCTCCGTTTGTCCCTCTCTACCTCCGTTTGATTCGTCTTTCTTCCCGTTTCCTACCTCTTTACCCTTCTCTCCGTTTGTCCCTCTCTACCTTCCGTTTGCTTCGTCTTTCTTCCCGTTTCCTACCTCCTTACCCTTCCCTCGCTCCCTCCGTTTCTCCCTCTCTACCTTCCGTTTGATTCGTCTTTCTTCCCGTTTCCTACCTCCTTACCCTTCTCTCCGTTTCTCCCTCTCTACCTCCGTTTGATTCGTCTTTCTTCCCGTTTCCTACCTCCTCACCCTTCTCTCCGTTTCTCCCTCTCTACCTCCGTTTGATTCGTCTTTCTTCCCGTTTCCTACCTCCTTACCCTTCCCTCGCTCCCTCCGTTTCTCCCTCTCTACCTTCCGTTTGATTCGTCTTTCTTCCCGTTTCCTACCTCCTTACCCTTCTCTCAGTTTCTCCCTCTCTACCTCCGTTTGATTCGTCTTTCTTCCCGTTTCCTACCTCCTTACCCTTCCCTCGCTCCCTCCGTTTCTCCCTCTCTACCTTCCGTTTGATTCGTCTTTCTTCCCGTTTCCTACCTCCTTACCCTTCTCTCCGTTTGTCCCTCTCTACCTCTGTTTGATTCGTCTTTCTTTCTGTTTCCTACCTCATTATCCTTCTCTCCGTTTCTCCCTCTCTACCTCCGTTACTTCGTCTTCCTGTTTTCCTACCTCCATACTCTACACTCGCTCCCTCCGTTTGTCCCTCTCTACCTCCGTTTGATTCGTCTTTCTTCCCGTTTCCTACCTCTTTACCCTTCTCTCCGTTTGTCCCTCTCTACCTCCGTTTGCTTCATCTTTCTTCCTGTTTTCCTACCTCCTTACTCTTCCCTCGCTCCCTCCGTTTCTCCCTCTCTACCTCCGTTGCTTCGTCTTTCTTCCTGTTTCCTACCTCCTTACCCTTCCCTCGCTCCCTCCGTTTCTCCCTCTCTACCTCCGTTGCTTCGTCTTTCTTCCCGTTTCCTACCTCCTCACCCTTCTCTCCGTTTCTCCCTCTCTACCTTCCGTTTGCTTCGTCTTTCTTCCCGTTTCCTACCTCCTTACCCTTCCCTCGCTCCCTCCGTTTCTCCCTCTCTACCTTCCGTTTGATTCGTCTTTCTTCCCGTTTCCTACCTCCTTACCCTTCCCTCGCTCCCTCCGTTTCTCCCTCTCTACCTCCGTTTGATTCGTCTTTCTTCCCGTTTCCTACCTCCTTACCCTTCCCTCGCTCCCTCCGTTTCTCCCTCTCTACCTTCCTTTTGCTTAGTCTTTCTTCCCGTTTCCTACCTCCTTACCCTTCACTCCGTTTCTCCCTCTCTACCTCCGTTTGATTCGTCTTTCTTCCCGTTTCCTACCTCCTTACCCTTCTCTCCGTTTCTCCCTCTCTACCTCCGTTTGATTCGTCTTTCTTCCCGTTTCCTACCTCCTTACCCTTCCCTCGCTCCCTCCGTTTCTCCCTCTCTACCTTCCGTTTGCTTAGTCTTTCTTCCCGTTTCCTACCTCCTCACCCTTCTCTCCGTTTCTCCCTCTCTACCTCCGTTTGATTCGTCTTTCTTCCCGTTTCCTACCTCCTTACCCTTCCCTCGCTCCCTCCGTTTCTCCCTCTCTACCTTCCGTTTGCTTCGTCTTTCTTCCCGTTTCCTACCTCCTTACTCTTCTCTCCGTTTCTCCCTCTCTACCTTCCGTTTGCTTCGTCTTTCTTCCCGTTTCCTACCTCCTTACCCTTCTCTCCGTTTCTCCCTCTCTACCTCCGTTTGCTTCGTCTTTTTTCTTTCTTCTCAACCCTCGTAGCCATCTGTGCGATGATAATAATGACCAGCGGGAGTTCGGCCGCCGTCTCTCCGACGGTAATAAAACGAGGCCGATGCCGCCGCACGCTTTTTTCGAGACGGGAGAAAATTAAACCGATAAGAGAGCCGCAACATCGCGGCTGGAGCGGCGCCGCTCTCGGTAAGTGAATCCTCCGAGACGCCGAGAGGAGCGCTCAGCTGGGGTCTGGGGATGGAAAACAGGAGCCGGGAGGCGAATGTAAAGCGTGAGGCGGCCGGCGAGAGGGCTTCTTTTTGGAGACGGGAAGTCGAGAGCGGCGGCGGCGGCGGCGGCCTTCTTTTTCAATGCAATAATTAAGTGTTGCACCTACATAAAAAAACAGCCTTATCCTGGCTAGAAGTACAGAGAACATACGCATGTATTTTGATCAACAATAAAACAGTTTAATACAGTTTATTTCTTTGATAATGTATTGTACAAAAATTGGAAAAAACGTTCTTGTTTTTTTTCCTCGTGCCCGCAAGTGTGTACCAGTATTGTAAAAACACATTTTATGTTTTTTCGGACCAAATTTAAATAAGCGATTTTGATGAAATTCCCCGTGAAGCTGATAAAGCAAAGTGGAAAAGTCAAACGATAATAATCTCCTCCGAGGCTTCTGATAAATGGTGTAATTTTGGCAATTCTTTTGAAGAAAAAATTAAAGAAAACATGCCTTTCATACGCCGCAGCTGGGTTTTGGGGGGGGGGTTCAGAGGTTTTGAGACAATCAAAAAGCCTCTTTTAGCCCATTGTTTTTGGATTCACACCAATAGTCAGCGAGACGTCGTTAGCGACTAGCTGGAGAACAATAATAATGAATCCTTTATTAAATAAGCCCAAAGACATGATATTAAGTCTTGATGAAACTAAACAAAGTGGTCACTATTCATATTCATCAGGTGGAGAAACAACAAACTCCAACGCTGATCTTGCTTTAGTGTTAAAATGTAATTAGTCTGCGATTTCCTTTTAATTGTGGATTTTTTTTTTCCTCAAGCCGGCTTATCGATGCCGCTCTCCAACTTCGGGACACGGAATGGATTTTTTTATTGACGTCTTTGTTAGATTTAATTAGCCAGATTTAACAAGTTTAATTGAGAAATGGCATTAGCTCACTCGGTTTGCTAAACAGCAGAGCATCCAATTAAGGCTCTTTCGCAAGCATCCAATGTGTGTGTGTGTGTGTGTGTGTCAATATCCTCATGACAAAGTCGTAAATATTCTCATTTGGATTCTGAATCTGTCAAAGCATGAATGGACCCATATCATGGCTATTGTTGGAGTGTTATTTATAACGCGCATGTGGGAAATTATGGACGGGGAACGACAGAAAATAGAGACGAGGGATGTGCGCTGCAGGTGATAACCCTCGGAAGGTTTAAATACGTGTCAAATTCAACACTGTTGTGAATTATAGCTCTTAGGCTAATTACTATCATTAATCACGATGACGTCTTTTCTGTGAATAACCCTCACGTAACCATGGCCGTTGGACCCCGACGATGCCGAAGACCGTTTGATAAAGAATATCCACTTTTTAATATTTGATCACTATTTTATACTTTCAACCGCAGAGATCGTAATCAAATAGAGGCAATTCAAATAAAGTTGGATGCAACGAACAAAAGTCTTATGGAAAGACATCGAGAGAAGCCTTTCGTCCGTCCATCCGTGTTGCTTGGGAGGTTGCTCCCCTACAGTTACCAAGCAACCAAAAGCGATGATGATGACGATGATGATGACGAAGTTGCGTTAATTTCTGATTAAACTAAACAAAGTCAATACTAAAATAAACAAACGGTGACCTTTCAGCTAGGGAAACCTAACTAGGTCGTTTCTTTTGTTGTTGTTTATTTTGAAAAAAGACTGCATGCATGCCTTACACGAATGTAAAATGACGTAAATTGATGTAAATCGTGTTGCCGGACTCGTAGAATGAGGAGCGACGTGTTGACTTTAAATAAAAGCTACCAGTCTGAGTGAAACATTAAAACTACAAGGCTACGTGTTTTTGTGGTTGCAACCATTCCATCAAATGTCAATATTCTAGATATCGTTGGCATCATTTTATTTACACTTTTCATACAACACGTTTCTGCCAAACATGACATTTAACCAGTCAACTGGCAGGTTAGAGGAGCTTCTTATACTTCCAAAGGGAAAGCACAAATGTGATTGGTAAATATTTGTATGCAACTTTTTTTTATTAATTCCAAGATGCTCCTATCCCCCAATTTTTTTGTTGCTGTATTTGCCCATTATATTGCCCACCTGGCAGTATAATATGTTTCCGTGTGATTCCGACACAGTGAAAGCAGATGTAGTAAAGATCGTTTCACTCCCCGCTCCGCTTTCGAAGTGATTGACAGCCCGGGGGATGTATCGCATTACAGAAATCAGTGATTCAAAATCAATGAACTTGTGCACATTTATTATTCCGACACCCGCGCGGTCAGCTCATCCTTAGGAGGCTCATCATACTTCCGGTCATGTGCCTGAAGACATAACACACACACGTACACACACACACACACACACACCGATTTTTTTTTTGACAGCTCTGTCGAAACCTGTCCGTCACGCGATGAGGAGGCGGGGTCACGCACGTCCGGTGAGAGAGACGGAGATCAGGGTTATATGAAGGTTCGCGTCAAATGTGGAGGGATATTCCAGCAAAAACTCTCTGTAATGATGCGAGAATACACACACAAAACACACACACACACACACACACACAGGATGTACAGTAACAATACTCAGTGGTGTGAGGAAAGGAAAGTGAGCTAGGGAGCCAGTGAGGGGACGACGAGGAGGCGTGAGGAAGTAGACGTGCAGTAATTTGGTGGTGTTCCTAATCAAGGCATCCCTTTCAAGTCAGCAGGTTTGATGTGTTAATAGGATGCAAATATTATGCAAATGAGCCCCTTTTTCCTTTTCCAAAACTCTGATTGAGTTTGCATCGTCCCTTCCTGCAGGATGGTGAACTCTGAATAAACAACAACAACAACAAAACAGCACAGAGAAGTATCGATTTTTCTATTCTTCTTCTTCTTTTTTTAAGAACACATTCGAGGGAAAGTTCTACGCCCACCTGGGGGGGGGGGGGGGGGGGGGGGGGGGGGATCTTTTTCCCCCAGCGATTGAACTCTGGCACAGCGGTGCATTTCCCCACGCCGGAGAGGGACAGTGAATGCGACGCAGAGCAAAAAAAAATAAATACATATTTTCGAAAAAAAAGAAGAAAAGGAAAAAAACGTGAAAAGAGGAAGCGGTATTGAAAAAGGAGACGGAGAGAGGGGGAGAGGGGGGGGGGGGGGGGGGGGAAAAAATTTAAAAAAGAGAGAGAGAATAGCTAGAGACAAGCTGCGTGTGCAATATGGAGCCGGTCTGCAGCTCCGGTGCTACCTGGGAGCCGAGCCGGCCCACTGATGTATGTTTTCACTGTAGTGCACTTCACTCTGAAATGGCAGCGGCGCCCCGAGCCCAGACATGTCTGTCTCCCACTCCGACTAACAAGAAGCAGCTCCCTGTCAGCGTGTTTTCAGACACACACACACACACACACACACACACACACTCCTATAGCGATGGGGGCTACACAATCTCCCTCGTGCACCTTTTCCTCCTCCCTAACGTTCATGAATATTCCATGCTTTTTTCCACGATTTAAAATATGGTCAAGTTCACCGTCACGCTTACACTCAGCTAATCGGCATTTTATATATATATATTCTTTTTTTTTACATGTTAAACTAGAAGCCCTCTAATTGTCCTTTAAGACAGGCCATTCAATTTGACCTGAAAGCACAAAATTGCCTGTTTGAAAAGCTCTCATGAGTTTGTTTTCCTTCATTTTATCAGCGTTTTTCTATCTTTCAATCCCATTGGTTGTGACTGCGATTTAGTTTTGGAAATGTTAAAACTCTTATAATATTCGTCGATGTGTTTGTGACTAAAGGGGAACCATCGTCAGCGACCTTCTTTTACTCAAGGTAAAGAAATATAGATCCAAGCTCAAAGAAATTAAAATAAACAATAAACAAACGCAGGACTTTTGTACTGGAGGCTGACGTTTAAGTTTTAGACATTTTAGAATGAGATGCATTTCTGATTTTGGGGTGAACTGTTCCTTTAACTCTGCAGGTTAACAACCAACAATAAACACATGTTACTATACTCACAATGCAGGGATAAAATGGCATAAATCACAGATTGTATTAATAACAGCAATACTTATAGAAATGCAATCATGCAACAGCTTATTATTGCTTTTATAGAATACATAAACATGAATCATGCCGTTTAGTCATAATTTGCGTTTGAGTCACAACAACTGAATAAAAATGCTGAATAAAGCTTTTTTTTTTCAATTGAATCAATTAATTAAATAGACATTCCATTTCATTTTTAAATCAATGCTTCCTAATCTGCAAATCATATTGTTCTTATCGCATGGCTTTATGTGTGTCTGGGTGAGAATGTGAGTGGTCGTGTTTAATGCGAGTACATAAACAACGCTGGCTATTAAAAAAAAAAAATCGTCATGTGCTAAAGAAACGGCGCCAATAATGGAGCCATGGTTTTTCTTTTTTTCGTTGGTCTGGTCGGTTTGTGCCCGGACAAAGAGCGGAGAAAGTAAGCGTGTCACGGTCGCGGACCCACAATGCTTTGCTTCGGGCCGAGCATATACTGTAGGAGCCATGAGGGTTGAATAACTGCGTCCGACATGTCGCACTGTGGGGGTTCGGCCCGACATCCGCCTGTCTGCTGTCGGCTTGTTGGAGAAAAAAGAGAGGAGCACGTGCACGAGTGATGGAGTGAGTGAAGGGAGCGAGGGAGGGAGGGAGCGAGGGAGGGAGGGAGGGAGGGAGCGAGCGAGGTAAGTGTGTGTGTTTGCTCACCTATGCACATCTCAAATGTGAGTATCTACAGAGCACAACTGCCATCTCGAGAGGAAAGAGGAGAGCGGAGGAGAGGAAATGCATTGTGGGGGTTTGTGTGTGTGTGTGTGTGTGTGTGTGAGGGGGGGGGGGGGGGGGGGGGGGGCAGTGATCCTGATGGATGCCGACGAGCTTCCCGTGTCAACGTCGACCGCTCGCATGTCACCGGAGCTCAACCGGTCACTCGCACATGGAGGCACAAACATACCAACGTAACACGCTGTCAACATTTACTACGATAAAAAAAATAAAAACAAGCGTGCACGTGGAGTCCAAAGTACGAAGGAAGGACACGCACACACACACACACGCGATGACATCAAATTATATTTATACTACTAATCATGCACTATTTTACTAATCTTCCTTCTCGCCATGAGGAGGCAACATAAAGCGCGTCTTTTGGAACGCCTGCTTCTGGTGAGAAAATTATGTTATCCATCATCCATAATTGCTTTTAATTTTAGCTCTCCCCATTTCTGTTGCACATTGAATTAGGACAATAGTGTCCATCAACTCCGCTTTCAGAAGAATCGAGCGTATTTCAGTCTGCACGATGACGTCTTCGAGTTGCTTATTTCTGTCGGTTGAAAACGCGAGATACAATTAATATGTAGTTTGGGACACAGCAGCCCGAGGCACCCTGCTGGGACCATTTAACCAGCCTGTGTTCCTTTTGTGTGTGTGTGTGTGTGTGTGAGCGCTTGTTATTTTTCTTCACGGGTTTACAGTGTTTCTCTGATCATGATTCACGAGATGCTTTTTGAACTTTTTGAACATTGTTCAGGTGGTTTTCCCGGTGACGGTGCATAAACATTTGATGGTGCATTGTAGTAGAAATAATGGGTCCGACAACCAGACTTCTTCCTGCGTATGTCACGACTCTTAATAATTTAACCCAAACAACAGCGAGGCAGGTTTGTGGCCTAAAACCCAACTGAGTCGTTCCCATTGAAGATAAAGCTTTTATTTGGTGTGTAAATTGACTTTTGTGGCTGAATTTCATAGAATAAAGCACAAAAATAAATTATTTCATGGGAAGATTTCATCCGAACCGCTGTATGAGGATACGTTGACCACCGCTCACGCAACTATAGTGTAGCCTGTTTGTGAGCTTTTTTACTTGATTGGATTCGAGGTTAAACTAAATGAGAATTCAGTTGTGATTATCGTAAACTTTCTGTAATAACCAAAAATTCAATGGAGAAATCCCATAGGCTATTTTTATCGAACGGGGACCAGAGCCTCCAGTAAGCTGTAACGACATCGGCCAAAAGCAGTGGAGCGAGACATAAAAAACGACAACGATAACCCACGTTTTGGTCCTTTTAGCCGGAGCCAAAATGACCTTTTGCGCCACCAATTAACATTAAAAACGAACTCTCGGACGAGAGACTTCTGTCTGTCTCCCCGTCCTCGACTGAACCACGGGAGAGAGTGAAATAACAGATGTTGAAGCAACATGACGTGGTGGGTCCAACACAACAAACGTGGTGTTAATATGATGTTTTGTTTGCGTTATTCTCTTTGCATTGTACTCTAAAGTAAAAAAAAAGAGCTTAAAATCCCCAATTGACTGATTTGAGTTTTTCTACAGCCACGGTCCCACGCGTATTTATTTTAATAGCAGAAGCGTAAAAAAAATATTCTCAATATTTCCCATGTTAGCCCATGCATACCATAATTGAGTGTACACTTCAGCGTTATCGTGCCGCTGAACAAATGTCCAGCTTGTTCCCGCTGAGCACACACGGGGATCCACGCTGCTGTCTTCACGCGCCGCACCGACATGCCCCGTCCCGATTGTGCATTACTGCATTTATGCACTGGGACCACACTGAATAATTTGTGTGGGGGGAAAGAGAGAGAGAGAGAGAGAGAGAGAGAGCGCCTCATCAAACTTTCACCGTCAAAATGGAGCTGTGAATAAAACCCGAAAACGCTTTGGGGACGAACGCGGTGCCAGAGAAATAAGTTGTTGCTATTAATGCATTGTTGAGGCCCAGCGGTGGGACTTGCTAATTACAACATTTTCCACAAAAAAACCCCGGTAACATTAAGACTTAATTTAGTTTTCCAAGTCTCGGCGGTACGTCGTTGATGAACTATTTATTGTATTGTTGAAACGGCGTGACTTTTGGCTTTGGCCCCCTTTTTTTAATATTATTTAGCCTTCCAGGGAAAGATTCTGCAACCTTTTTCAGCAAGATGTAGTTTCCAGTGTAACGCGCTAACCTGACCCCACATTTTATTTTACATACTAAATGATCTCCTCCTCCTTCCACTCGTGTGGTTTCTCTCCTGCCTCTGTCACTCTCTGCATGACGACAGATCGGTTCTATCCGAGAGCAAACAGGAAGTGGATCGGTTCTATCCGAGAGAAAACAGGAAGTGGATCGGTTCTATCCGAGAGCAAACAGGAAGTGGATCGGTTCTATCCGAGAGCAAACAGGAAGTGGATCGGTTCTATCCGAGAGAAAACAGGAAGTGGATTGGTTCTTTCCGAGCGCAAACAGGTAGTGGATCAGTTCTATCCGAGAGCAAACAGGAAGTGGATCGGTTCTATCCGAGAGCAAACAGGTAGTGGATCGGTTCTATCCGAGACCAAACAGGAAGTGGATCGGTTCTATCCGAGAGCAAACAGGTAGTGAATCGGTTCTATCCGAGAGCAAACAGGTAGTGGATCAGAGCAAACAGGTAGTGGATCGGTTCTATCCGAGAGCAAACAGGTAGTGGATCGGTTCTATCCGAGATCAAACAGGAAGTGGATCGGTTCTATCCGAGAGCAAACAGGAAGTGGATCGGTTCTATTCGAGAGCAAACAGGAAGTGGATCCGGGGAGCTGGACGGATTTAAGAGCGTCCAGGTCGGGTTATTTGCTTTTTGTTTTGAAGGTTTTTATTGAGGTCACAAAGTAACTTTATACCTCCTTTGTTAGCCTGGCTCATGGAGATACAAAAGGGCCGGCGGATCGATCAGCATCGCAGATGGTTGCGGCGCGGGGTGGAAGTCGGTGGAATTAGCTTTGATGTGTGTCATAAATCGTCAGAATAATGTCACGCCCTTCATCATCACGTGTGATGTTGTTTAGAGAAAAGAGTGAAAGAAGTGCCGCGAGCTCATTATTATTTGCAAAATGTGATAATTACGCATGGAAACACGTGCACAAACACAGTTGATTGCGGCATATTTTCACGCCTTCTAGCGTTTTTTAACGTACACCGAGATATAATCACACCGCATCAAAGCTTATATGGACGTTAAAGGAAACGGCGTGCACGGTGGAGGTTTCTTTACCTTGATCAACAATGGAATATGTTCCTATTTTAATCTTACTTTGTTTGTCGTTGCCCCGTACTGCAAGAACAATGGAAGAGGCATTTAGAGACTTGCATTATGCGATAGAAATATTTGCAATGTGTTATGTCCAGGATGCATACTGCACTATGTGGTCCCGATGTTCAATCTATGAACGTTATAAGATGTGATGTTTTATTGTGTTTTCCGTGGGCTTTCATCGATGGCCGGGGACAAAAGGATTAGCGGCTGCAGTAGGTTAACAGGCCAATATCCCAAGCTGTCAAATAAGATAGATAAAAAAATAAGCTAGATATACTGAGGCCATAATTACTTATGTTTCCACAATCCTCCCAGTTTCTGCTGAAAGAACCAGTTTGGGTGCTATCGAAACGTTCCGGTTCGCTCGGTCCAGACCGATAAACATCGATCCATTGTTCTTTTTTTTACTTTTTAGTGCACACAAAGTCGTTTGACAAGAGGGGCCCCCGCAAATCGTTTGATAGAAACGTCTCTCACGCAACCAAAAAAAGCCAACGCCGCAGTGTCCTGGCAGCCAAACCCCACCTGGGAATCATAAATATGTATTTTCTTATGGGTGAAATATATGTGCAGAGAATGGAGTGAGGTGAGTCTGACATTGAGGGCATGTTGGTATTTCATAAGAGAGAGAGAGAATAAAACCCACATCAGGTCAGCCGGCCACTCCTAGAGACCTAATTAAAGAATAAAGAGAAGTTCAGCGCTCGGGGGGGGGGAAAGACCGGGACATTTATTGAAGGGTATTATGTTTCTCACGATCGCTGCATATGTATGTGAGGATATTTAAAGGTACACACACGGCTTTTCATGTGGTTTTTGTTTAGTTTTTTTGGACTCAGGAGACCAAGACAGTTTGTTCCAGAAAATAAACATCAGCTGCTTCCAGCCCCAGTGTGTGTAGTTTATTATTATTATTATATTCAGAGCAGATGTTTGGATTTTTACGGACATCATAGTATTCTGTATATTTCCCATGTTTGCCACCCCGTGAATTTCACATCAAAACCCATATACAAGGGAGAGCTATTTTTGCAAAACTGGGCACTTTTGGCTGTCGTAGCGGCATCAATTATTAGTGCTTTGCTCAGTAACTGCTTTGCTTAGTCGAAGGAAGCTGTTTGCGAAAATTATGCAAAACATGCAGCAAAAAGCAAGTTTACACAACATGAAGCACGACACTTGAAGCGAGATCAGAAGCACAATGGGCTCGTCTGCCCCCCGTGGAAATATATCGATGCCGGTCCATCAGTCTCTGAGTCATGAAGGCTTTTTTTTCTTGAATGTATTCGCCTTTATTTATTCACCTCTCTAGAGATGATCGTACAGTCAAATATGTGTGAGCCCACTCCGCCTGTAGGATACGGTGCATGCACTGCTAAGCAATGGTGCTCATACTGCTTGTATTATTCAATTTAAATCTGAATTTCTTGAGGGAAACGTGCATAATTTGATAGCCGGAGCATTGAAGGTGTGAGATACAAGATTGGTGAGCATTTTTGATTGCCTCTCAAAGCTCTCAACGCGGCGATGCTTAAAGCCGGTGACGTTTAGGTATTGGCGCTAACGTCGCTAAGAGTACAAACTATGGCAAAAGTGCTAACGGTGCTAACGGCGTTTACGTGAGGGGGAACCGTAGACGGTTATCGGCCGTGTCCGGGCTCAGATGGCTCGGAGCCATTGAGGGTCAATAGAAAATGCTCTCAGTCTCATAAATTGCACCTTTTAAAAGGATGAAATCATCTCTCTGAAAAATAATTACCCAAGCCTTGAATCAGCACAGTGAATTAAGCCATCACCATCCATCACGCTGGGCTTCCTGCTGCAAGCACTCTGGCCGGACTCTGACTTACTGTGGAGCCGAAGCAACATCTACTCTTAGTTTCTAGACACATTTCTGAAAAATGTATTGATTGCACACAGTCCATGTAAAAGGTGAGATAGCCTGCGTTGGTACACACAGTCATTGTGGGGACTCACCTACCTTCTGGGGACATTCAGGGGGACCCCATGAGGTCAAACATGTATGTTAGGGTTCACACTTTGTTAAGTTAGGGTTTAAAAATTCTCAGGATTAGTTCAGGAAATGTAGCTGATTAAGTCTAAAAATTTAAAAAAAACACTTAGAAACTAAATAGAGTAAACAAACAATGGGTAGTGTCTCCACAATGTGCATTTTTCAGTTATTGTTTAGGTTTAGTTAAGCCCAAACTACTGTGGCTACTTGACGCATGTTATTGTGGGTTGGTGTGCTTCAACCTTAGACTCCCTGTGCGTTTGAATACCCACACTACCATACTTATTAGCCCAAAATGAAATGTAACATGTCCCAGTAAACAAGGAAGACATTTTATATAAGAAGGGTACGTAAAGTCTCCATGACGTCACCGTTGGTTTGTGGACGTTTTGAGACCTCAAGTTCTGCATTGTGTCCATCACTATCTTTATTGTTGGTGACCAGTGACCCAAGAGGGACTACTGTACAACCAAACCCAAGACATTTCTTGGCAACCAAAAATGTTACAATTGACTTAAATGAACTGAAAACACACTGAAAGGGTTAAAGTTCTAAGAAATGCCCGAAAAACATCCCTGTAATGTACTAAATGAACATCATGCTGTATTGAAGAAGACTTTAAACTAGAGATTGAGACCATAAACTCATGTTTACAATGTTTACTGAGGGAATAAATCGAGATAGAAGTAGAGTCATTTAGATAGACTTCTATACAACCAGAGGAGTCGCCACTTGGTGGTCATGAGAAAGACACGTCTGAGGCCTCCAGCATTGGCTCCACTTATCGGACCCTGTGGTTGCCGGCTGGCTTCAACACACGCAGCGAGCTAACACCTTATGTTCCGGCATCCATACGGCTCAACTCACACCATTTTCACATTTCCTTACCCCCCCCAGATCATCACATTCAGAATTCTGGTTTTACATCATGTGAGCGCTGCAGGTGTCAACTCACTCACATAAAATGAGACACTGCTACACGATAGTCTCCAAGGAATGAATGTAAGGCAACGCAATGTCCTCACAAGTGACAGAATAGAGTACATGCATATTACTCAGAGATGTTCGGCTGTGCAATGACATTCACAGCACATTGGTTGACACTTCTCATCCGTTTGTGCACTCTGGCCTTGCATGCATGCCACTGCATTAAAATGCAAATGTCACAATGTGCCTGATGGGAAAAAAAGATCTCTCTCCTAATTTATTTCATTTCATATGAAGCAGATGTTTGTGTCAAATCCAGTTCAATATTGAGAGCAACTTTTGAAGAATGAAATCATTTAAAAAAAAATAATTTCGAGTTTCCAATAATCCAGATGAGATAAAGAGACACCTGATGTCAAAGAAATGCACAATGTTGATTACAAAAAATACTTATGAGCCACACACGTCACACATTCTTCATCCTCTTCTCTTTTAATTATTTTTATTCTTCTTATCCTTGTTTTTTTGTACTTGCATCCACGGTGAAAAGAAAACAGATTCAATAAAAAATGTTTACATAATGCATATTTACAATTTTCCTGGCCAGTCCCCACTACATATTTCAGCGTTGCAGGTTTACTGCGCTATTCTGACTACCGAAAAACAAAAAACGAATGCATCCATTCCCCTTTCGCGACGATCGCGATTGCCAAACCAACTGCACCGAGAAGAAGAAAAACGTGTCTTCCTTTTTTCTACGACTAATCGCCCATTTGCCGAGCTCTCGACATTTAATTTGACGTGGAAAAGAGGATTAAGGGGGAGCAGGAAGCACGACCGCAGGGACAGCGCTGTTTGACTTGCACACATTATCCTCCATCACATTCTAACAGAGGAGCCGCAGACATACAGCAACAAGGTTAAGTGCCTGGTCTCTACTTTTTTTTTTTATAAAAAAAAAAAGAAAAGATGAGCCTCTTATACTGCCCTGAGACCATGAAAGACTTGAATTACTATAAGAGCATCTATATCTTTGGTATGAAATTGAAGGAAATTAAGACCTGGAGTTAAAAGTGTATATATGGTGAGGCTGGGCAGGCGGTGGAATGAAAGCAGCGCGTAGATGCAGAAACATGGGTCGTGAATGTCTGGTTTTTTTACGCGTACCAGCAGGGTTTTGCTCATTGAATAGATGAGAGAGAGAGAAAAAACTGGTTGTTCAGGAAGGAATGAGAGAGAAAAGAGACTGAAAATGAGAGTGGGAGTCAAGGTCAGAGAGTAATTAGGCTTTTTTTTTTTTTTTTGTCAGACCAGGGAAACTGTCAAGCCTTGGGGATGAAAAGTGATTATATGGGAGTATGAGAGTAATTGAATTCGCTTGAGCGGCCAAGAGAAAGGATGAGGAAAAAGAGAGAGGAAAGAAGACAAAAAAAACATGGACACCATATCAGCCATAGCTTCCAAGTTGTCTTTACATTAGCGGGCGACAAAACGTTCTTATTCAGCATAACTCCAACAAACATCGTCGCTCAGTCGTCTGTAAAATAAACTCTTTTATGAGCTCCGTACTAATATTTGGACAGACGTGCACGACGTTCGCGTTGTTTTTAATGTAACACGCAATGTAACGTGACACGGAATCACGGCTCCGTTAGCCGGAATCAGTCGTGCCAGAGATTCAATCGTCTGCCGGCCATTTTGTAAGACTAGATTAGCCCAAACAAATAAATAAGATGGGCGTGTGTCCTGTGAGGTCTGCGTTTTGAGTAAAAATAGAGAAAGATGCAGCTTCCATCCCGTGAGCCACACAAAATAAACTTAAAATAACAACTCAACAGTCAGACGTGAGCATTTAATAGTGATTAACCGACACAGGTGGCTGCATTGTTACGAACCAGTCTCTAAACAATGGCGGATTTCTGTTCGAAATAGCAATATTAGATGATTTCTTTACCAATAATAAAGCAATTAGTTTCACAGTGTGAACCATTTATAGCATGCCGTACGCGACCTCTTCTCGCTTTAAACCCGAGCATTAAAACACACAGCACTCCGATGTAAACGTCATTATTAGAAGGACGTCGTATAAATGGCATATAATATTTAAAAGAGCTCTTTTCTTTACGTTTTCCCCCGTGAAGACGGAAGTTTATTTTTTGGAAAGACAACGAGCCCGAAAGTGACACGCCGTTCCCGGCAAACGTCCTAAACCTGACCTAAAAAAAAGTATAAATAAATTCAGTAAAACGCAACATAATCAACAAATTTTATTACACAGGAAATCACAACGGGCCTCGTGGTATTACAGCTTCCCGATATAAAAATGCAATATCCGTGTATACTTTTTGTACAATGTTGGCTAAGTGCTTCATGAAATGCACCCTCGGTGCATATATCGGGGCCTACAATGCCCTCTTCTTCCTTTTGTTTGTTTTTCATAGAGATGGACATTATCAGGAGGCCAATGTCCCTGGAGGCAGATTCAAGGCGGTATTGCTAAAGTTTTTTAGTTTTTTATAGGCTAGTTAATCGCAGCTCAGTCCTTAGACTGTCTAAATGTGTAAATAAGACATTGATCCTCCCCTTCAGAGTGAGCCCCTTTAATAAATATGACTAATGAATTAGTGATGAGAGGAAATGGGCTAAGAAAGGAGGGATACGTGAAGGGATGAATAGTGAGTAGGGGGGGGGGGGGGGGTTAAGAGAGAGGAGAAGCAGAAAAAGAAGTATCCTAGCAGGTGAATGGAAGCACTGTGCTTCTATTGTTTTGTAATTCTCTTTTGAATCCAATAAATATTTTTTGCATTTTCACGCTGCAGGCCTTTATAAGTAGCAATATATTGCACCGTCTATGCAAATTAATCCCTCCCCCGTCCTCTTCTCCTTCCAGTCCTTGTCCTCCCTCCCTCACCCTTTCTTTCCTTCCCCCCCAGTCGGACTCGCCGCTCCGTTAGGAATTGAAGCTGATTATATGAGCATAATTGAATCTCTGATACGCAGCGCATCCATTTCTGCTGCAGTGCAGCGATCGATAGAGCTAAGGCTAATTTAATATGCACTTTATCACCCCTTGCTCATGAAACACTTTATCTTTGTCCGCAATTATGCGCTCACCCTCAGTGTCACTCTGCTTCTTGTTTAAACGGAGTGCATATTTGTGCCTGTGTGACTTTGTGTCACCTGGCTCTGTGTCAGTGTTGTTCCTTTTTTATATTTAGTTTTGTGGTATTTTTATGGGGGGAGCTTCCTGGAATGCAAAAAAAAAAAAAAATAGTTCATGGGTTTTAATAGCTCACATAAAAAAAAGGCTCTCTCGTCCCCTCCTTCCTCCGCTGCTTTTCCAAATTCAAATAATCTTTATTGGCACGATGGGAACAAGACGTTTACTTGCTCTCTCTCTCATGTCACAGTATCTTTGTTCACTCGACCTACTCAAACCCAGCGTATTAGTTTCATTCACATTTTGCCATTCTGTTTAATATTTTTTTTCTTCTTCTTCTCCTCTTCCACTTACTGTGTGAATATTTATCTTCGGCTATTTAAATTCTCTGGGTTTTTTTTTTTCTCGAGCGAAAAAAAAACAAAAAAACATTTGAAATTGGTAAAATGTGTTTTTTCTCATGCAAGGATTTGTCTTTTTTGGAGGAGGAGAAACCCTCGTTCCCTTTTCTCATCTGGCTTTTTGTGCGTTCGGGGAAATGATTTCATCACAAAAACCTTGAAATGAATGAATTCCCTCGAGAATGAAAGGGGTTTTGTTTCGTATGATTTCCTCTTTCACGCGACTTATCTCGGTATCACGTGTCTGAACCACAACCGGTGGGTCCCGGTGTGTGTGTGTGTGTGTGTGAGATGTTATTTCACTCATCACTATTCTGCATTCACACAGCTCCAGCTCAAGTGTAAAGATCAGGGAGTGAAGGGATTATGTTTCTTACATTATTAGATATTACATAATGCAGAGCGATACGAAAGAGAAAGCTGGCTGGGCGAAGATCAGAAGGAGCGTTCGGTGCAAAACACCATGCATCTGAGCTCTGAGGTGCTGTGGGAGAAGTCTGAGTCTTATTCAACACGGGCTGTTTTATGTAAAGTATCTGGCAGCCTTGTGATAGTTTCAGACACTCATTGATTAAATTACTGTTTACCAAGAGCTGTTGGCGAGTATTCCCCCAGCTGCTCCCTTACAACCTACGACCTTACAGCCGACACATCCGGGAAGCAGAAACAACCGCACTAACCAACCACGTAGGGGCCGGGCAGCCAACGCATCCCTGTGTTGCATGACAAAGAAATCAACACAAAAGCCAAGTGTAAAAAAAACAAGCACTATATATATTTTTTTCTTTTTTTTTCCGTAAACCGTGAATATATCGCGGTGAAAAAGGTCCTTATTTTCTGAGTTCGGAGTCAGTCCGTGGGGGTCCCGTCCTTTGTTGATGAACCCGACTGCAGCTGGAAGAAAAAACTCTTCATGTGGCGTGAGGTCTCGGTCCTGATGGACCGCAGCCTCCTGCCAGAGGGAAGGGACCCCCAACAGTGTTTTGTCCAGGGTGATAGCGGTCGGCTACAATCTCACTTGCCCCGCTTCAGGGTCCGGGGAGGCAAACAAGTCTTGGGAGGAAGGGCAGATTGCAGCCAGTCGCCTTCTCAGCAGAGTGAATGATACGCAGGCAACAAAACCGCTTGGTTAAGTTTAGGAAAGGATTGTGGTTGACTTTAACCTGACTGACTAGCGACTCTTTACCAGCGGGAACCCCAAATCACTCGGCTATAAAACAACGTACGGCCGGACGCTTCTGTGGGCCAATAAAAATCCCGGTATCGCAAACCTATTGAAACCTTGTTCTTGACAAACTGCTGCAATTGTCGCAACTTCACATCGCCGCTGGTACAGATAGTTTTGATGAGAAATATTCCCCAGTCGTCATAGCCCCTGTTGTGGAAATTCCTTTAGTTTAAAAAGAAACATTAATTTTCTTTAAAAGAAGCATTGATTCACGCACAGCCGTAAAAAGCGGGGAAGCTCCCAGGCACCCCGAGGACCGCAATAAAGCCAAGAGAGCGGCAGATGCCCCAAAGGGCGGAAATGTAGCTTGATGTTAACCGTGTTTTGAGATTGAAAAGCTGCAGTCAGCTGCAGCTCTTGTAAAATCACAGGCTCACGTGTCCGTTGTAAGAATTCAGACATTTCAAGGTGATCGTACGCAGCCCTGAAATGTCAGCCCCGCTATGCACGGTCCGCAGATTACCGTGGATTTACAATTTCATTTAGGTTGTCAAGGTTGTTTGCAAAAAAATAATGCGCCCAATAAATTCCTCAGAAATCAATCTAAGCTGTTGTGCAACATGCTTATCTGTGCCGACATCTGCTCGTCGATGAGGTATCCGGGTACTCGTGCGCACGCTCTTCGTGCTAAGAGCGGCGCAATCAAGCTCGTCGTTTTTTGCAGTGATTGTGCCGGTTGAAAATTGATATGCGCTATTTTGTCCTTTTCTCAAACCCCTCGATGGGAGATCGCCTCGCAGCAGCAGCAGCAGCAGCAGCTCGCTGGCTGTGTGAGATGCCCCATGTGACCCCGCTGTAACCGTTAGCCTCTTTGATAAGCTCAATCTCTTCAGACGGGCCGATTGAGTTGACCCCACCCCCCCCCGAGCATTGACGCAGAGGTCAGAGAGGTCAATGAATCGCATCTCAGCTGTCTGACCTGATGGGAGGGTGAGGGGGCGGAGAAGGGGTCACGGTTCAGGGACAAGTCGTGGCCACAGGCAGCAAGGGGAAATATAAAGGGCGTGAGAAAGAGGTCGGGCATGGACGTCCCACCAGTACAGGCAATTATTGGTATATAATTACTGTGACAATCTGTCAACCCACTTCTGAAGGTCCGACCTGCCTCTGGAAAGATATACCGAGATGCGTCATACCTGATGACTATTGACTTTCATGGACAATGATCTAAGGCCAATCTCTGACAGATGAGCTTGAGTGGCCGCGGGGCGGCTTTATGATCAAGGTCATATTTCTTCTCGCCAAAAGTTTGCTAGATTAGCTGATTCTAGTGTCCTTTTCCTTTTTGGGGTTCCAACAATATAGAAAAAAAGAACTGTGGAGGCAATTTTCTACTCTGCCTTTTTTTTTTTATACCAAGCAAGTCTCAGCTGTGTTTCGGATGAACTCAACTATTGTATCATCCTACGTCTTCCCTTAAAAATGCATGATTTGAAAACCCACTGGTTTATGGGAAACCATTTGTTGCTAACTTGTTCACAAAGGTCGTTCGCCAAACACGTGGTTGCATTAATTCGGATATGCGTGTTAGCTCATGTGAACAGAATACATCACTTGACTATTCACTTACTTTAAGCTCTAGTTTTCACCCTTTCCAACTCCTGAGAAAAACCTCTTTAACATCTAAATATTCTCCTGTTTTTTTCCTTTCATTTGGGCTCGTAGCTAACTGCTAAACGTATTCTCGTGTTGACCAATATTTACCTCCAAAGCAGCGTGTGAATCAGTCTTATCAGGTCGGGGCGAAATCTCAGGGGAAAAAATTGCAAACTAGAAGGTAAAGTCAGAAAAGTCCGGGTGGCTTTCCCCTGCAAGCCATGCAGTCATTTATAATTTGCTATGTGAAGTGAGCTCGGACTGATTTATGCAGAATGTGAATCGGGGAATAGGTTGTGATTGAGTTTTCATGCAGCTCTGTAAAAGCTATTAGATAGACAACACACACACACACAAAGACTAAGAAGCGAAAGGCCATGTAATAGGACTCCTGCTGGGAAAGAGATTGGTCTGGCTCGGCTCTACTGTGCTGCCTCTCGCCCCGAAACCTCCCGAAGGCTCTCGCCCCAGCGTGAACACTCTGCACCACCTCGCTGATTGACATACAGTTGTTTGTTTTTTTCTTCTTTATTCTGAAGCATAATGAATGCAACAATCACCAAAATCAATTTGATTCAGATTGACACCGAGACACCGACGAGGGTCGCCGATGTGCCGCTGCCTCTGTTCCGGGGGAGCCCGACCGGTTGATGCCATCAGTGAGATAGATGTCTGCCGTGCAAATGTTTCGAGTGGAAACGCTTTATAATTGGTTACGGAGTCCTTACGGAGAGAGATTTAAAGATGCTCTGGGAGGGGGGGAGCTGCCGAGATGGATTTATGTAAAGAGACCGCTGAATATTCATGTCACTTAATTGATTAGGACTGTGACTACAGCTGATGTCTGCAAAATCTTCCTCTCGGCAATGTTTGAGCTTTGACCACGTCTTGTCCTGACAGCCCATCACCCGTTTCCAGTCCTTTGAAACAGGAAAGGAGATGGCGTAGTGCCTCTCAAGTGTGTTTGCTGGGAATTCTGGGACATCTGATACAAGAAAGTCTTACTCCAAACTCGTCAAATACCAACGCTTCAGTCAACGGCCCTCGGGCCTCGCAGGAAGTCGGTTTCAGGCCACCAAACTGGAGAGTTTTATTGAGGAAAAAGATCTTTCATGAATAATGAATGACCAATTTGTCATGTGGCCAACCACTGACCTGACAAAATAAGTCAACGTTGACTTAGTATCACACGGTACGCGAATAGAGGTTTTGTTTGCTGCCACCACTCCCGTCCAAGCGGACTATCGAGGAGTCAGTTGCTCTGACATCGAATATTAATGCGGATGGGTTTACGTTGGAGTTTGACCGGGTCCATTTGGGACTCGAGACTTTCTTCGGCGAAGCAGTTTGTAGGTGCTGGATGACAATAAAACGGTGCTTACCCAGTGTGGAAAATCAAGGACAATTCTAGATTGAGAAGAATGTTTTTTTCAAAACGAGGTCTTTCTCCAAATAGTTTAAGTAGTGGTTTCAGTGTCAGAGGGACATACCATGTGACTACCATGTTTCCTCATGCGTTATGGTTGCTGCTGTTTGACGATACAGTTTGGGGGAACGTGCTATTTTGACTGCTTTTGATTGAATTTTTCTTCAATGCACCGGACAAAAACAGTCCTATTATAAAGTATCTGCGAAAACATTGTTTTTCACATCAGCTCGTTTGTTTCTACAAAAAAAAAAAAACCGCATTCCCCCGCGTGAACATCAGATCCCTTTTCCATCGGATTGAACTTCATCATTAAATGTGTCCCACCGATGCAGAATAGTTGCACGTGGGAGCAACGTAGGGATGGGAGAATTGCCGTGAATGCTATTGCCGCATGGTTTCTCTCCACAATATTGAGCTTTGTGTAATAAAACTGGTTTTGGTAGAAACTCGCCTGTCTCAACCAGTAATCTGTCCATTTGTGATCTTGTCAAATTAAATATTAAATTGTCTTATAGCTCTTGTCTATGTGTGTATAAAAATCTGCCTAAATATTGGGGCAAATTCTTTAATGATGTGATGGACTTATGGAGACGTTTTTTTTGTCTCGTCACGAAAAAGAAGATTTGAGTTAGACTTTGTTAGTTTCGATCTTCAAAGCCTCCGCTCATTGCTTCAAATGTGTCAAGCTGAGCACTGAGGAGACACAACGTTATTAATGAGAAGAGAGAGAAAGACCACGTTATAAATGCTGCTCTTATTTCCGTCATAATACAAAATATATTCAGGGTACACAGCTTAAGAAAATGTCCCTTTCCTCTTGCTTTAAATATTCATTACCTCTTTAAAAAAGAATCTTCTTTTTGTCTGATCAGAGGTTGGTTCCTGTCTTGAATTATGCATCCGGGCATGTCTGAAAGGAGAGATGCATGGTTGAGGGGAGAAGGAAGAAAAAAAATGAGATGGCGAAGGTAGAGAAAGACAAGGCAGATAGAGGTTAAGAGACAGAAGCCAGCCAGTAAACGTGACAAGCATGACCTCAGAGGTCCACATCTCTTCCATCCTCTCTCTGGAACCTTGAAACATTGGAAGACTGCAAGACTACACAGGAAGCACCTGGGTCAGCTGGTGGGGGAAGGGGTGACCAGCAATGCATGACAATTATCCCCCTGACAAAACCTGCTGCCATTGGCTTCTTCAGCTTATCCCGGCATACAGGAAAGGGCTCAAGAAGTCTGTTTACCGGTAGCGTCGGTAATATACGAGTTTAACCTGTTGTGAGTCGGCCTGGACGACTAAGAGCGTTGGCCATGTGACTGAAATGTCTTGGACGGAGAGGACGGATGGTTTGAGACGAGTGGAAAGGTGTGTTTTGAATGAATGTCAAAAAAAATGAAATGGAAAAAATGAGACCACATGCAAAGACACGCACTTCCATATTCGATAACAAAGTCCCATGTTGCATCTTTAGAAAACTCCGCTTCACGAATGTACACATTTGTATAAAAATCTGTGAAGAAACATCTGAGCATTCGGGAGCCTCGTTTACACGCTTACAGGTATTTGAAGCATTAGAAAAAAGCTGAAAATAGAATAGAAAATAGAGTTGGAGAATAAGCTCGGCCGGTGTCTTCTCAGATATTCCCAGAACGGACTAATGCTCGTCTGCATCTCTGGATGAATTCCTCAAAAAAACCTCTCTCCATTGTTCTCTCCCCTAGAGAACAATGCCCAACAGTGGACTGGTATCATTTGGAGTGTTTCCAAATGATTTTTACAGTTCAGAAAGATGAATCTGGATTTGCTTTTGTTGCTTCAGTATTACATAACCAAAGCACTCTGTGGTATCACCGGAAGAAAATGCATTATTGTTTGTTCTTAAGCCAAGAATAAACAAGTTAAATATGCATTATAAATATACTGTCATGAGTTATCTTACATCGTACACTGAGAGTAAGTAATGGTAAGATAATTGCGAAGTAATAAGAGCCTACTTTGTAACTAATTGTTGAATCGTTTCTAGTTTTGCGCCACTTGGTGAATCAGACATGACTCCAGCACACGAGGCCCCCCTTAAATATTAATATTTTGTTGGTCTGCCATGGCGCCATCTGCTGGTCAGGGGCTTTGAAAATGCTGGAAAAAAATAATTTATTTTCACCACAGACAGAAACCTTCTTCACGCCCACCCAAAGAGACCCCACCAACCCCCCCTCCACACACACACACACACACATGCAGAGCCGCACTCGCGCACACAAAATCCCACAAAGTCAAACACACATGTCGCACACACTCTGTTAAGCCCGTGTGTGTTTCCCCTCAGTATCAAATGGGACTTAGTACACAGAATAATGGCGTCCTGGCTTCTTAGACGAGGCTAATCCACTTTCATGCCACGGCACTCTTGACGTGTCAAGCCGCCTTGTTTCGTCGTCCCTGCCTCATTAATGAATGGGAAACATCAATTAATCTTCTTATTTAATGATTCACGGTCTCTATATGCTAATTCCTCTCTCTCGTGTCAGAAAATCCTCGCGGCCAAAAGTCAACGCACCCAGATTACGCACAACTGTACGCCGCTGAGCGAGCGAGCGCTGCGTTTCGGCATCTTTTTTTTTTTTAACCTGTTGTAAAACAGCGCGGCTGTCAAGCGTGTCGTGCGGGGACCGCGTTTTACTGTGCGAGCGTCGCCTCCTGATGTGCTCGTGTGCTCAGCAAATCTCTTACCATCTTCTCCTTTTGGGCTTTCGCTGAGGCGTGGCGGTTATGTGACAGTTTCCCTGTTTCTTTACACGGTCCTTTTTTTGTATTTTTTTTATTCAACACGGGGTCTTTTGAGTTGCAAGGGGTTGGGTGGTAGGAGAGGGCAGACCAGGCAGCGCTCCATAGTATGGCCTCCTTCTCCACATTCATGGATCCGGTCAGGATCTGGAGTTTTTGTGTCTTGTTTCCCGTTTTATTTTGAAGTCTCTCGTGTCTCTCTGTTTTTTCCTGCACTTCCTGTCCCTGTGATTGTCTGCCCTGTCCCTGATTGGTTCCTCCTGTGTCCAATCACCTGCACCTTCCCTGTGTATTTAAACCCTGTTTGTGTCATTCCTGGTTAGATCCCTGGAGATCGCTTGTGGTAGACCTGTTGTTGTCTGTTATTCCTCAATTTAAGTAATTCCACTGGTTAAGTGAAGAATAAAGTTTCTTTTCAACGTTGTCTTGTTTGGGTCCTGTCTCTCGGTGGCTACACATGACACTTCCGGTCTGACCGGAGCTACTTTTTTGGTGTTTTTTCCATTGAGCCCATGTTGCTTCAGGGCCGAAGGGGGGAAGGTTTTCAGTAGGGGGCATTGCAATGACAGTTGAGGGGGTTTGGGTCACTCTCAAGCTTTTTACTCCAGAGTTGGATTCTGGCGACGACGTGGAGGTTGCTTGCGTTGGCGGGATTTCAAGCAGCCGGTGCGTCATCCCATGACGGCACAATACAATACATGCAAAAAATGCATCATCTTTTTTTATGAGAAAAAAACATCTACCAGAAAACAGCAGGTTGACTTTGTAGTGGTGACCACATACACATTTAGCCATCAAAAGCATATTTTATTAACATACCACAAACCGTTTTGCATTGATTAATAGAAATAAATACACAATATGTCTATACTGTGCTCAAAGCTCCTTTTTTCTTATTCAAAGCTAACTATCCTTATTTGTATATAATAATGTATTTAATATGATTACAATTTATTGATTTGTCTCCGTTGCTCCACTAACTTTGTGACTATCTGTGGTGCAGCCTCCAAATAGCATTGTGATCTCACCTAGTGTGTTGATATGAAGACTAATACTTTGGCAACACTATATATTAATACCCCGGGAATATATAAGATCATGTTTGAAATGTACAGTAAACGTAACCTGATTATTACAATGTGTTTTACTGATTTTACTCATTTTAGTATTGTTGTTCTGTTCTGTACATTAACAGCAGCAGAGTGGTAGAACATGAAATTGTGTATGCTAATCAGATTCCTGCAGGCTTCCTCCCATCTTTCTGCACACTAACCAGATTATCACACCCATCATGTAAAATGTGGGGAATCAGGTTAGTGGGAACCATGTAAACACTTTAATCAAACAATTACCCAATCTGGTTATTCACAGTAATCGTCGGTGTGTGTGTGTGCGCGGTATGTAAATGTGAATTAAAAAGGGGTGTGTGTGCTTCGCTCACATATTGACAGATTATACTTCTGTCTCTTTGTCGTGAATACATGCACACACTGCCAGAGGGCCAGACCGCTGACTCCTGATATGTTAGATTAACAGGAGATTGGAGGTCTTGGCATCGGTGACTCGGTGAATCAATACAGTACGGATTCATTTGCACAACAATGAGACGGCCCTTTGATAAGCAGCCGCAAATGAATTAAGGCGTTTTATTCATTGTGATAGGACTTTCATGAAGTCAACTGCCGCAATTCAAACTAATTTCCCCCCTGTGGATGAATAAAGTGTATATATATATCTACAGTATGTGTCAATATGTCACGCTAATATCAAATGTGATTCATCCATTAAATCTGTCTGGTGCGAGTCAGTGATCTACGGAAAGCCAACAGACTCCAAGTGTGGGATGTTTTTGACGTGCCGTTCTAAAAAAGGACCTCGGACATCTCCGAGCTCGATCTTTTGGCTCCACAGATTCAAACGCAGATCTGCAGGTAGAGCCGTCCACGGGGCTGGATTTCGAAAAACAAGGCCGGGCACCGCGGTGGCAGCACGAAGCCACCGCGCTGCCACCGCGAAGCCACCGCGCTGCCACCGCGATGCCACCGCGCTGCCACCGCGATGCCACCGCGAAGCCACCGCGAAGCCACCGCGAAGCCACCGCGATGCCACCGCGAAGCCACCGCGATGCCACCGCGAAGCCACCGCGATGCCACCGCGATGCCACCGCGAAGCCACCGCGATGCCACCGCGATGCCACCGCGATGCCACCGCGAAGCCACCGCGATGCCACCGCGAAGCCACCGCGATGCCACCGCGATGCCACCGCGAAGCCACCGCGATGCCACCGCGAAGCCACCGCGATGCCACCGCGAAGCCACCGCGAAGCCACCGCGATGCCACCGCGATGCCACCGCGAAGCCACCGCGCTGCCACCGCGAAGCCACCGCGCTGCCACCGCGAAGCCACCGCGATGCCACCGCGATGCCACCGCGAAGCCACCGCGCTGCCACCGCGAAGCCACCGCGATGCCACCGCGCTGCCACCGCGCTGCACGCTCGTCACCCAACTCAAAGACCGTGTGTTCTGCCAACAGTCGACGAGGGTGACAACCTTACCTTCAGTTGTTTTGGCTACCTAAGCTTTACCATACCATAACCACAGATCAGTGGGGTGGAGTGGTCGTCCACTAAGCAGAAGGGCGGCGGTCCGATCTCTGGCCCCTGAAGTCTACACGTGGAAGTTTTCCTTGAACAAGATACCGAACCCCGACTATCGCTCCCGATGTCCTCGTACCGTAACCTTTGCCAATGGGTGAACGCTGGCTTGTGTTGTAAAGAGGTCATTAAGACAAAAAAAAAAATTATAAAGGAAGTCCATTTACCGCAAGTTATTTTTTTTAGAACTATATGACTATAGTTCTAAAGTTTTGACCGGCCTTAGACAGGAAAAAGCCTGTGCTGTAGATTAATTTGTTTTCCTTATGAATTATTGATCAACATTGCAAAGGACTTGGCCAGCTTTGTAGGTCACGTTAAATAGAAAAATGTATACTGTGCAAAAAAAAAAATATATACTATGCATGCGTCATTATTGACGTTTTAGGTTCATATAAAGTCAATGTGTTTTGAGCTCTGAGCAACGGGAGCCCGTTAAGGAGGATACACAGCAGATGCACAAGGAATGTGACCTGGTTGATTGGGGCTGGCACATCGGAGACGGTTACATAATACAGGATTGACACACTAACTGAGGAGCTCATGTGTACAGTACGGATGAATCACATGATGTGACAGAAGCCTGGAAGCAAAACACAGGGCTCAGGTATTAACGCGCCCCAAATCCCACGAGGGGACGCATCCCTGCATGTTTTCAGGGGGGAAAGTTATAGAGAGCACACACACACACACACACACACACACGTATTGAAAGTGCACGTGAATAGAAAAAAGGCTCCGTATGCAAATAACCACCTGACTCGTATGCATAACCCCCGCGTGGTCGTATAGTATAATCCCCTTTCTACTGAGAGGATTTACAAACATCACACACACACACACACACACACACACACACACACAGTGAAAGGATTGCCACAATGTACATCTTTGCAACATGTTATCTCTTTAGCGTGGGGGGGGGTCACGTGACTCCTCCTCCATCGCCCCATTGTCAGCCTCCAGAGGCAGCGAAGTCCCTTAAATGTAGTTGTTTTTTTCCATCCGTGTGACGGGATAAGGGGGGTGAAGCCGCCGGCAGACGTGCTGCTCCGTGTGTTCGGCGACGCGGGTTTGAAACCCGACAACGTATGGGGCTTTGTTGATTTATGCTCGCGATATGATGAGATTTTGATAACGGGGATAAAGCGGATGACGATCAGCTCAAGCGATGAAGGCCCACGAATTAAACGCCGACGCTCACAGGCGCCCTTGTGCCTTGTTTTCCTTCAAGGCGACGCATATTTAAACCAGTAAAGATGCATAAAAGTTTACAATAAACAACAATAACCACAAAGAAATGTTAGAATACATACAACGGATGTGTATGGAATCTCATTCCTCTCTGTGCAAATGGACGACACGCGTTTTATTTGCGTGTATTGTGTGTTCTTCTTACCACATATACTGTTGTATTGTGTCTCATCCTGTACTGTGTTTGCTATTGTTTTATGTTAGTTATGGTCTGTCAAGGGACTACAGATGCAAATTAGCTGGAGCTACAATCTGGTACGGTGTATCAAAGGGTGACATTTATGTTTTAACCGTACATGGTCCCTTTTTAAATAAAGATATATATAAAAAGAGTACAAATAAATGTCATACCACAAAATCCCCAAAATGCATTTACAAACTTAAGCTCCTTTCTCCGGGTAAACGTTTGTATGCGTAGGTCTTAATAGATCCAGCACATGGCCACGGTCCACCTGTGTGAGATCCAGAGATGTGTTCAGCTCAAACCATCTTCTTCATAAATGTCTCTTTCATCTGCACGTCAAAAAAAAAGGGCCTGAAGCTCATTCTTTGATTTTCAGCCCGGTAGCCCGTAGAGCACAATTTCATCATAAACACCCAAAGAACTCGAACATTTGTGCACATAAATAATGTAGCGTCAGGTGATCGGAGACGGGGAGGTTTAAGGAACACGGGGGAACAAAATCATTTATTTACTTAAATGTATTCGCTTAATAGACAGCTTAATAGATATTAATAGCTATACTTTCATTTACCAGGTGTTGCTTGCGGGGGAAGAGGTCACAGTGCGTGTTGGAGCATCAGCCGCTGATAAAAAAAAAAAAAAAGAAGCAATTACAGGAAGTTTTTTTTTTTATATTAATTTGGTAAATAACTGTTTTGTTACAGAAACGAGTCGCATTCAAATTAAATGTGTTTCAATCTGGAAGATTTCCCCTTTTTTTTTTTTTATGTGCCTTTTTAGACGGGATTCCTTGACCGCCCTCGAAACCTTCGGACTCCGTCACGTTTTCAATGCAAATATCACGCTTTCTACACATCTTGTTTGTTCCTGTCGCCAAGGGAACAGATTGACAGGAGCAGTAAGCAGTGAGAGACGCTAGGGATACATTTCATATAGTGGCATTTAAAATTACAGACGCATCCCTCATCTCTGATGCATTCAGGTACTCGGGAGCCTTGAACGCCTCACCTGTGCAGGGTTGAACCCCAGCAGAATATTATCTCCTTTTGTATCTCAGAGTGAAGGTTTTTGTTTTGTTATGAAAAGGAAGAGACAGAAAGTGGAATTTACTTTGACCCACTAAGTAGAGAAATGCAGATATCATTTTTTTTTTTTTTTACTGTATTAGTTAAATATGCACAAGAGGCCGTGCTTGACAAATATTTGCTTTTTCATGTGTGAGAAGAAAACATTTTTCAATGTCAAACCTATTCATTATGAGACAAAAACACATTTCTAGGAGTACATTTATCAGAAATATTTTTTACGTCCACTAAATGCTTCATTTGCATGAAAATAAATGTGTTGCTTTGACAAAACAGCAACAAAAAAAAAATCTAGAATTAAATTGAGCTAACTCGGCTATACGGTAGAGAGCCACGTTCTTTACTTTTGTGGTGCAGCTCCTGTGTGTGTGTGTGTGTGTGTGTTTAGAGATGCACACACACACGCACACACTCTCACATCCAGATTTTTCACACACAAAAACAGTGAGGGGCGGGTGGATAAGTAGGTTGCTATGGCAACCGTGTGAAGGTGGCTGGGGAGTTTTACTGCACTGTAGAGACGGGCAGACACAGAGAGGGAAAGACTAGAAGAGAATAGGAAAATAAATATATATATATATATATATATATATATATACTGTACGTTTACGGACGATGGAGCACGCGAAAATGATGCAAAAGCACAGATAAATCAGACGGATCTACATCGCGGTCGTGGAAGAACAAGATGGAAAAAACCCACTGAATTATAAGGGAAGTGATTTATTTCAAGGCCCGCTGCCTGATGGTGGAAAGAGGGCGAATTGCGAAGCCATTAGAGAACCAAACACCAAGGAGAGGTTGAATGGACCAATTACGGTGGTGGTGGTGGGGGGGGGGGGGGGGGGGGGGAGTTTACTGCTGGCTGCCATCGAATATAACCGTGATGGATGATTGGTTGACTGCGAGATCAATGAAAATGTATTGTCCGACTTTAAAGTGCCGAGTCAGGCCGTTTTGTGCACGAGACGACGGCGAAGGGACGGAAAAATTACCCTTTTTTTTCCGCAAAATACTAAGTGAGCTTCCGTGGCACTAAAAGTGACTTTTTCCCGGTGGCTATACGG